>NC_040011.1:17413514-17484692 GCF_000972845.2 Larimichthys crocea | reverse complement strand
ATCCTTGAGAGGCCAGTCATATACAACCAAGGATGAGGGTAGGTTCCACCACTTTGTGAAACACTGCAAATAATTCAACACTTTAAGAAATCTTAACTCACTGAAACTGCACATTCAGAAATGTCTCATTTTCAATCAGACCATTTAAAGATTTAGAATCTCGAAGAATCTCATGAAATGCACATGACCTTGACCCGGGCAGCACTACTGTTACGGCCGCCGCCGTATCCTTGTGTGTAGTATTTTTGTATGTAAATACAGGGGTGCGGGTGCTGTTTCCTGGTTAGCCCCAACTGGAGGAGGGGCATAGACACCATTGAGCACGTCTTCAGGAGGTACAGGACCGAGATTGGCGTGGCACCCCTCCGGACCGGCCAATTCACGGGGCAACAATTTCATCATCACGGTATTTAAACTTGAACCGCCCAAAGCATCATTGCAACCTTGTTTTCATATTCTGTATTTGAGGTTGCCTTGTTTTTCAAATCATTATGTCACAGTGGTTAATCTAACTTTATGGTGGTGTGTTAGTGATCATGGCATGATGGGTAACTTGGACTGTGAAGGTCTGTGAAGGCACCATTAATACTGAAAGATACATCAGAGTTTAGAGCAACATTGCTGCCGTCCAGGCGACTTCTTTTTCTGGGAAATCCTGCTAATTTCAGCGAAATGATGCCAAGACACATTCGTATGTTTAAGAGGAGCAGTGGGTTCATAGTGAAAGGGTGTGGGTATTGACCTGCCTGCTACAGTCCAGACCTGTCCCAGTGAAAATATGTGGCCAATATGGTGCACAAATATGATGACAGAGACTCCATACTAGAGCTAGACAAAGACAAGAATGCTCTCCAACCTTAGTTGGCTTTATTCCTGCTAGCAGGCTTTCTAGTGCTGTCCTATTCAGAACATTCAACAAACATATTGTGCTGTCAGCTACTGTCTCAAGCCATTTCCATGGAGCAGTTAATTATCTCACAAGGATTGGTTATATAAAAGTGGATGATGAAATGCTGCTAACGTTTACCTTCTTTAGGCCATGTTCTAAAACAGTTTACCTTGCTCAATGGATTGAATTGTGTGAAAACATTCATTAACAGTCAACCTGACACAATGTTCTTGCAAATTTAGCGTTTCCATCACAGTGAATTGATTTTACTCCAAGGCAAGAGCAAGGGAGATCATGTGCCAGCACAAAAATAATAATTGAATAATAAATTAATATTTTCTTTTAGAATTAACCTCACAATAGATTCTGCCCCTACGGTCATGTATCATTTGCATCTGCACACATGTGGTGTTCTAATACAACCCTGCACCATCTACTGATTTCAACATTGGTGAATCCTCAGTTAAAAATGGAATATTATTCATATTAAATCCAACCAAAACGCTGGCAGATTAAGTTTGTTTAAGTTGGTGATATTCCAGCAAGTTTAAGTCATTCAAACTTTCAAGGATTATAAATAAAATATATTTTACGCGGCATTGAGATGGATCACGCGCAAACCTGTGCACCGTGTGCACATAAAGTCAGAACTAGTTACTGGTTTCTTCCCTGTCACTGTGTGTAATGTGCTCCCCATTAAAGAATTAAATTTTGATGGATAACGATGTCGCAGTGCTAGGGTACTCCTACGCTAGATGAGTTGGATACTCCCCAGCGCACAGAAACCACTCGTTCGGCAGGAAGTTGGCACTGAGATAGAGCTGTGATTGACGCCAGTCTCCTTAGGGAGCTGATGCTGAGCAGGCACCTCTACGGTACCTGGTAAACACGTGCACATTGTGCAAACTGTTAATTTAATGCTAGGCATTACCATCACATGTTTATTCCTGTGCGTACATGTTATGGCTATACAAATCCAGAGAAGGGTCCCGACAGTCTTGAGTTTTGCCTTAGCCCTGTTTCCGAGTGTACTGCGCTTGTTCTGGTAAGGACATCCCCCAGGTTGATAGGATGAGCTTTGTTAAATGTAACTCCATGTACAACTGTCTTTATTTCCCGCCTATACGTGAGGGGTTGATCAGATTTGGGGAGTGTTTTGACATTTATTGTCTTGTTTTCATAAGAAAAAATAAATGGATTGGGTGCTTAACAAAAAAAAAAAAAAAAAAAAAGTTTTTTGTCTTAAGGGGAGGGGTGTTATGGCCGGCGCTGTTCATGCCCTATATCTCTTGTGTGTAGTGTTTCTTTTTTTGTTGGATGTTAATCCAGATGTGCGGTTGCCATTCAGTGATTGGACCCCATCTGAGGAGGTGTGGCCCCGGTGGCATCAGATCCTAGAGCCAAGAGGACCGAGATGGGAGCGGCATCCTCTCTCGACCGGCCAACCGCGGGACCCAATCTGGGCACTTGGTTATTTAAACTTGGAGCACCAAATCGTCCTGGCAGTTTGTTTTTGTCTTCTGTGTTTGTGAGCTCGCCTCGTTCGTTTGTAAGATGTCATACGTTAACAATGGTTAACCTGGTGTTGTCATGGAGGTCGTTTGGTGTTTGTTTACTGGGAATGGGCAGGGTTTAGTTTTATATAGTTACTGATTATACACTAGAGAATCTTTCTGTTTAGGAGCATTAGTTTATGGGAGCTGTTTTTGATGTGTTTTGGTAGTGCTGTCAAAATTAACGTGTTAATTTTGGTGATTAATTTTAAACAATTAACGCTTTTAAAAAAATTAACGCAATTAACGCGGTTTTGTTTACTTCCGGTAGCGGCTGACCCCATAACCTTTGGTCAAATGCACGGTCAAACATCTATCCCATAGACTTATATAGATAGACGTCGCATTGAGCGCTGAATCGTTACGTCGACGTCGCCGCCATTTTGGATGTGGCAAAGTTAGAGCTTTGTTTTCCCAGATATATTAGTGTGTGTGTGAATGGGTGTATAAGAGGCATTAACTTAAAGAACTTTGTAGAAAGGCGCGTTTATGAAGTTCAGTCCATTACTTGTATTAGTTTACGGGCAGATCTGCCACATCCAATATGGTCGGAACCGTTAACGTATCGCAGCAACGGACCAACCTGCTCATGAGGCGTCTACAATATGTCTATGATCTATCCTACCTACAGGAAGAGTCTATTGTATATATGCCTATGATCTATCTAACTAAGGAGAGTCTATGTAATATGTCTATGATTCTATCCTACCTAAAGGAGAGTCTATGTATATGTCTATGATCTATCCCTAACTAAAGGAGAGTCTGTATATATGTCTATGAATCAGCTAGAGTGTGAAGATGACAAAACGATCAGTGAAAAAATAAAAAGTTTTCGACTATGGTGGCCTCAAATGCCCAGCTACAGACATGATTATCCCCTCAAATGTAGGAAAATTCTAGGTGATCGCAGTGATAACACTGTTGAAGCTGTCTCTGATATTGTTTTGGCTCTCTACGTGTTAATTGATCGACTACTCCCCCCTAGAGCTTCATAGACTCCCATGTTATTCGGAGCAGAGAATTTTCCGGAAGGAGCAGGGAGCACCTGTGCTTTCTCTGACTCCTACGGCCAAAGTTTATACAATTTTCGCCTGAAACTTGGCACAGACATGATCCACAAGACGAGCATTCTTCTGGTCATTTCAGGCCACCTTCGAGGGGGATCATTCAGACATATACTGTGCATCTCAGTGGGACAGACAGAGCATGCAGCACCTGTGTCTAGTTAATCTGACCTGCAGCTCACCCTGGTTGCTTGGCAACCTCAAGCATGCCTTTGACTAACTTTTTTGAAGTCTGTGTATGATATCAGACTATGAAGACTACATTTTTAATGTCGGCCATTTTATCCTTGTCTCTCGAAGACACAAACACAGAGACATAGATAGAGAGACAGACACACCAGACAGACAGGCAGACGCGCACACACACACACACACACACACACACACACACACACACACAGAACAAGAACACATGCACGCACACACACACACACACAGGCAGACAGACAGGCAAACGCACACACACACAGAGACAGAACAAGCACACATGCACGCACACACACACACACACACACACACACACACACACACACACACACACAGACAGAACAAGCACACATGCACACACATACACACACACAGGCAGACAGACAGGCAGACACACACACACACGCACAGACAGTAACACACACACACACACACACATACAGTCAGAGAGGCAGGGGACACAGACACAGATTGAAACACATAAGACAAAAGACTCCCTTCAAAATAAGAGTTCCTTCAAAATAAAAGACTTAAAACTCTTCTTACCAGCTCTCACCTACTTCCACAAATTTTGTATTACAGAAATAAAAATTATATAACGACATTCAGCTCATTTTACTTCTACACTAACCTTCTACAATCCTTCTACAGACCTACAATTTAAACTACCTGTCCTTCTACTACAGAGTTCAGTCAAACTACACAGTTTACCAAGATGTTGTACTATTATTTTACTAAATTCTACTATTAATATTCTACAAATTATTCAACTTTTTCTACAAATATTTTACCATTTCAAATCCATTATACAAACTTCAAATCTTTATACAGACCTACAATTTAAATGACTTCTACTTTACTACAGACTTAATTCAAACTACACATTTCAACAGGATCTTGTACTATTACACTTTTATTTAACATTTTTTTTAGATTCAACTCATTTAGAACATTTCTACAGACACAAGCATGCACACACACACACACACACACACACAGTAACACAGACAGACACACACACACAGACACACGCACACACACACAGACACACTGAACAGACGCTCAGTAAACAGATCGACATCATTGTGTTCAAACAATAAAAATCTGCTGATCTACGATCAATACAGGCTGAGCTGCACACCTGGACAGGTGAGTCTCAGGACAGTCTCAGGACAGTCTCTACAATCCTTCTACACTTTAAACTACTTTAACATTGTACTATTATTTTACTAAATTCTACTATTAATATTCTACAAATTATTCAACTTTTTCTACAAATACTTTACCATTTCAAATCCATTATACAAACTTCAAATCTTTCTACAGACCTACAATTTAAACTACTTCTCATTTACTACAGATTAAAATACAAATACATCATACAAACTTCAAATCTTTCTACAGACCTACAATTTAAACTACTTCTCCTTTACTACAGACTTCAGTCAAACTACACATTTCAACAAGATCTTGTACTATTAAACTTGTATTCAAATTTTTTTTTGATTCAACTCATTTAGGACATTTCTACAGACACAAGCATGCACACACACACACACACACACACACACACACACACACACACACACACACACAGCATTCAAAATAATCACACACACACACACATACCGATAGCTATTTAATGACAGAGACAGACACATACAACTTCACTTCACTTTCTTATACTATTACTTTCTACAGTTCTACCTTTTTTTTTTACAGTATTACAGAACATTGTACCACTTCATAGTATTCTACTCTTTTATAGCTTATTTCAACATTTTTAAGATATATCTTTTATGGCCTTTTCAAGCTTTATAGTATAGATACAGCTGAAGAGTGACAGGAATGTGAGGGGGAGAGAGAGTGAAAGAGACAGGGAAAAGACATACAGAAAAAGGGCAGCAGGTGGGCCGCTGGAAATGCGGTTTTCTAGTTAAAATTATTCTTACGCCCTTTTTTTGGCTCGCTACTCCCAGAGTTTTTGTCGCACATAGACAAAACGGGTATCAAAACATGCGGCTCGGCCAGGACATGTGTGAGAGAGTTTCGGCAAATGGTTTTGCCAAAAATCGCCAAAAACCAAGCCAAAAAATGAATGGGTGTGTATTGTTAGAACTTTCCAGAGCTAGAGTGCGTGATGTCATCACTACAGTGGAGAGGGAGAGAAAAAGTGGTCGAAAAATACATTTGTAAACTGCGACTGTGGCCGCAAATGTGAAGCTACAGAAATCATTTATAGGTAGAAACGTAGGAAAATTCGAGGAGGTCGCAGTTGATAACACTGTTGAGGCTGTCAACTTTATAGTTTTGGTGTGACACGCAAATACGCGGCAGCAACTCCCATCCTCAGCCTCATATACTCGGTAGGGTAACGTTTCTCTGAATTGCTCCTAAGGGCACATTTCTTCATTTATCGACACAAAACGACTATGTAGACGATCAGGAAGGGCTCATCCTGCTTGTGGTTAAGTCGGTTCAAAGATTGGAAATATGGTTTGGCCAGAAATCCTTCCTGTTCGAGGGAAGGTCTCAGCATTTTCTCTGTCTCTGTCAGGATTTCTAACTGACATTCTAACAGGTGCAGATTAGCTGCTGCTGATTAGGTCCTGGTTGCTTGGCAACCTCAGCCTGCTTGAAGGAGGAGAGGGGGGAGGGACCAGCAGGCAGAAGGCGAGCGGCGGCCATTTTAGTAGTTCTTGGCACTTAATTTGAACTTGTCTGTCTAAAATGGCAGACAGAGACAGCAGAGCAGCTAGCGCATTAGCGCTAGCTGTAAAGACATGCTATTTGCTAACTTTAGTGACCAATGCTAAAATTAGTACTAATTAACATTAGCCATTAGGAATTAAATACATGTTAATTGCTAACATGATAATGTTAACATGCTAATGTTAATTGCTAGCGCATCAGTGATAACATGCTAATGTTAACATGTCAATGTTAATTGATAGCGCATCAGCGCTAACATGTTTATGATAACATGCTAATGTTAATTGCTACTGCTAACATGCTTATGATAATGCTAATGTTAATTGCTAGCGCATCAACGTTAACATGCTAATGTTAACATGCTAATATTAACATGCTAATGTTAATTGCTAGCGCATCAGGGCATCAGCGCTAACATGCTAATGTTAACATGCTAATGTTAATTCTTAATGCTAACATGGTAATGCCAACATATTAATGTTAATTGATAGCGCATCAGCGTTAACATGCTAATGTTAACATGCTAATGTTAATTGCTAGCGCATCAGCGCTAACATGCTAATGCTAACATGTTAATGATAGCATGCTAGCGCATCAGCGCTGACATGCTAATGCTAACATGCTAATGATAGCATGCTAACACGTTTTAATGTTAATTCCGTGTTTTTTTTTCTGTTCGCTACTCCTCCCAGAGTTTTTGTCACACATACACAAAACGGGTATCAAAACAACCGGCTCGGCCGGGAATCGAGTTTCGGCAAACAGTTTTGCCAAAAATCGGCAAAAAAAAAACACACCAAAAAATGAATGGGTGTGTATTGCGAGAACTTTCGAGAGCTAAAGTGCGTGATGTCATCACTATAGTGGAGAGGAGAGACAACGATCTGTGAAAAAATAAAACGTATTTGACTTACGTGGCCTCAAATGCACCACTACAGACACGATTTATACATAGAAACGTAGGAAGCACCTGTGCTTTCTCTCAGTCCCGAGGGCAAAGTTTATACAATTTTCGCCTGAAAATGTACAAGGATATGGTCCACGAGACGAGGATTCTTGTGGTCATTTCGGATTTTAGTTTGCGGCACACCTATGCCATGTTCGGCCACCTCTTCGAGGGACTTCATTTGAAGGTTTTGTGTCTGCTCAGGGGTCAGAGGGAGAGGGAGGGAGAGAGAGTGAGCATGCGTGCGCACACCTGTCACTAATTATTCAGACACACACACACACACACTGACACACAGACAGGGAGGAGAGGGGGGAGGGGCTATTTTCAAAATAAGAGTCAGCAGGCAGAAGCCAAGCGCCGGCCATTTTAGCAGTTATTGGCACTTAATTTGAACTTTTCTGTCTAAAATGACAGAGACAGCAGAGCAGCTAGCGCATTAGCACTAGCTGTAAAGACATGCTAATTGCTAACATTAGCAACCAATGATAAAATGAGTGACGCGCTAGCAATTAGCATTAGCCACTAGGAATGCTAATTGCTAACATGATAATGTTAACATGCTAATGTTAATTGCTAGCACGTAAGCGCTAGCTGCTCCTGTGTTTAATTAAACAAGTTAAAAATTACTATCTGAGGTGTGCGGGAATTTTCTAGTACTGAATTTGTCGTGTCAGTAATAATGTATGGGGGCGACGGGGTCAGAGTCAGGCACACTTCTTTCGGAATTTTTCTACTTCGTCTTCCGTTTCTTCTGTGGTTTTCAGTGTTAATTTCGTCAGACGAGATGAAATATGTTCGTCAACGAGCCTTTTTCCCTTGATGACGACGAGACGATGACGAGACGACACAATGTTCTAAAAACACTGACGAAAAATGTGCCAATGTGCGTTTTTGTCGACAAATAAAAACGAGACGAAAATGTCATGCAAGAAATAAAAAATAAACAAAAACGCCCTCCTTGTTTTCGTCTAGAAAGTCCAGTGCTGCTGTCATGTGTTTGTGCCAGCACTTCTTTTACTGTAGCAATGTCACGGCCATACGTTTGAGATCCTCTTGCTGCGCCTGTGGCTTGAAAACGAACAGCATGCAGGAGAAACACGGTGTACGGACAGCGCAATCTAGAGCATGAAACAGGCCTTAGAATTCAGGACCGACCCAGCCCAGACCCGACAGAATTCAAACTGAGCCCAGCCCGGCCCGTTTTGATTGACAGCTTTGTAGAGCCCGAACCCATATGCAGCCCGACGTTATTAAAATGTGCGCATATGGGATAACAGTCAAGAATGAGTCTAGCCTCCCCATTTGTGCTAAACACTAACCATGAAAGACTCATCTTAATTTTAACATTTTAGTAGATGCAACTGGCATAAAATCAATTTATTTATATTGAAATTTAACAATTGCATGTAGAAGATGACAGAACATGTCATAATAGGGTGTACCTGCTATTAGTAGATTAAAAAATGAAATCAAGTGCATATTAAGTGTGTGTCATGGACACAGAGCCAACGTCATGGACACGGAACTTGCTCGGCAGCTGGGAATAGAATGCCACCACCTCTCCCCACACGTTCCTGCACGGGCCTTAGACGGACACCAACTCGGCACGGTGACCCACATCACGGCCCCCCTAATAATGGCACTCTCAGGAAACCACCAGGAGTCCATTCAGTTTCACCTTCTGACTTCACCCGGACAACCCATCATTCTAGGCTATCCATGGCTTCGCAAACATAACCCCCAACTCGACTGGGAGACAGGCACAACCAGAGAATGGGGAAGAGACTGCCACTTGACCTGTCTAACGAGAGCTGTTCTGCCCATCAACCCAGACCCTGCTACTCCAGCCACCGACATCTCCAATGTCCCAGTGTGTTACCATGAGCTCAGAGAGGTGTTTAACAAAGCCAAGGCCACGTCACTACCACCCCATAGACCGTATGACTGTGCAATCGATCTTCTGCCAGGAACTGCTCCTCCAAGAGGCCACCTGTACTCTCTGCCTCCCCCTGAAAGAAAAGCTATGGAGGACTATATTACAAATGCCCCCGCAGTTTTTCAAGCCTTGGTGAACGACATCCTCCGTGACATGCTTAATAAGTTTGTTTTTGTTTATTTAGATGATATTTTGATTTTCTCGAAGACCCAATCTGAACACGTCCATCATGTCCAGTCTGTACTCCGTCGCCTCCTTGAGAACTTGCTGTATGTCAAAGCGGAAAAGTGCGAGTTTCATGTCCGGACCACGTCCTTCCTGGGATTCATTGTGACGGAGGGGCGCATCCAGATGGATCCAGCAAAGGTCTCGGCAGTGTCATCATGGCCCATCCCAGAGAGCCGTAAAAAACTGCAGCAGTTCCTGGGCTTCGCCATTTTCTATAAAAGATTTATCCGCGGATACAGTGCGGTGGCAGCTCCTCTCACCTCGTTGACCAGCACCAAACGCCCGTTTGAATGGACCCCTGCAGCTGACAGAGCATTCCAGTCTCTCAAAGCTCGGTTCACCTCAGCCCCAATCCTCCGGATGCCAGATGAGGAACGGCAGTTTGTTGTGGAGGTGGATGCGTCCGATGTGGGCGTCGGAGCAGTACTCTCCCAGAGGTCGGCTGAGGACGGCAAGATGCACCCATGTGCTTTCTACTCCCGTAGACTGTCACCCACAGAGTGCAATTACGACATAGGGGCGGCTGTGGCTCACAGGCAGAGCGGGTCGTCCACTAATCAGACGATCAGCGGTTCGATCCCCCGGCTCCCCGGTCTGCATGCCGAAGTTACTGGCAAGATACTCGAAGGCTGTGTCATCGGTGTATGAATGTGTATGAATGCTTAAATCCTTGATGAGCAGTTGGCACCTTGCACGGTAGCCAATGCTATCAGTGTATAAATGTGTGTGAATGGGGATGGGGTGAATGAGATATGTAGTGTAGAGCACTTTGAGTGGTCGGAAGACTAGAAAGGCGCTATATAAGTACAGTCCATTTACCATTTATATCGAGAGCTGCTGGCCGTCAAACTTGCCCATTGGCTGGAGGGGAGTAGTCTAGACAGACTACAAAAACCTCCAATACATCCAGGCTGCCAAGAGGTTGAACTCCCGTCAGAGACGTTGGTCTCTTCTTCACTCGCTTTAATTTTACCCTCTCCTATCGGCCCGGCTCTTGCAACACAAAACCCTAACCCTAACTGTCTCGCATTTACCAGAAAGATGAAACTCCTGGTGAGGTCCCAAAATCTATCCTCCCAAGCCCCTGTGTGGTAGCCACGGGATGTGACACGGGATGTTGAGGAGCAGGTGAGGGAGGCCATCCTCACCCATCCCAGCCCAAGCACCTGTCCCCCGGACCGTCTCTTTGTCCCGGAAACCCTCCGCTCCCAAGTGATCCAGTGGGGGCATGATTCACGACTAGCCTGTCACCCTGGGGTTACCCGCACCCTCCACCTGCTCTCCCAGCGCTTTTGGTGGCCCTCTCTAAGGAGGGATATCCGTGACTTTGTGAAGGCTTGCCCCACCTGTAATCAAAACAAGACCTCCAGTCATGCTCCCGCAGGCCTCCTCCAGCCCCTTCCAATACCCATGCGGCCCTGGTCCCACGTAGCTCTGGACTTTGTCTCTGGTCTACCCCCTTCAGATGGAAACACTGTGATACTCACCACTGTTGATTGCTTCAGCAAAATGGCTCACTTTATTCCACTACCTAAATTGCCATCTGCAAAGGACACTGCCCAGATTGTCCTCGAACAGGTATTCAGGATCCATGGTCTGCCAAAGGGCACAACACCTGTCGTGGATTGAGTATGCGCACAATTCCCTGACCAGCACTGCCACTGGTCTGTCCCCATTCCAGTGCTTCTACAGATACCAACCACGCCTGTTTGCCAGCCAAGAAGGGAATATCACCTGCCCTTCTGCCCTAGCCTATGCTCGTCCTTGCCGTCGTACCTGGTCCCAGGCTAGGACCACTCTCCTCAAATCCGCCACCAGCTATGCCACCGGAGCTAACCGGCGGAGAAGTCCTGCTCCTGCCTACCAGGTCGGTCAAAAGGTGTGGCTCTCGGCCCGGGATCTACCTCTTCGAGTTGAGTCACGAAAGCTGGCACCCAAGTTCGTCGGTCCATTTCCCTTTCAGAGAATCATCAACCCATCTGCAGTCAGACTCCAACTACCACGGTCCATGAAGGTACACCCAACGTTCCACGTTTCCAGGCTCAAACCTGTTCATGAAAGCCCTCTGGTCCCAGCAGCACCACCGTCTCCTCCCCCTCGTATCGTGGATGGAGGTCCTGTGTACACCGTCCGACGGCTGCTCCGTTCTCGACGACGTGGCAGAGGTCTCCAATACCTAGCGGACTGGGAGGGATATGGTCCGGAAGAGAGGTCTTGAGTTCCCGCCCGGAGGATTGTGGACAAGACTCTGATCTCTGACTTCCATCGTCAGCACCCTGACCAGCCATCCATCAAGAGGGGTCGTCCACGGGGCTCCCAGAATGCTGGCTGCCTGTCTCCCATTCCACGGCCATTAATGGAGAGGGAAATGATAATTTATTTCAAAATTTACCATTTAAGGTAGTGAATGCTGGTTTTGTTTATCTTGCCAGTGTATATTGCCAAAACATTGGTTAATCTCTATAAGAAAAATTTCCTCTCTCTGCTTACAAGATTTTGAACGATGATCCTTACTAAATCTCTCCATAGCTGCCAGAATCAATGCAATTAAAATGAACATTTTTCCACGCTTTTTATACTTATTTCAGTGCATTCCAATCTTCCTCCCTCTTTCTTTTTTCCGTAAAGTAGATAGTCTTATTTTAGGTTTTATTTGGAACAAGAAAAATCCTAGGTTGCGTCTACAAGTTTTGCAGAGGCCCAAAGCTTTGGCGGAATAGCATTACCAAACCTGCTTTACTATTATTAGGCAAAAAATATTAGAAATCTGCATTTTTGGGTTAATTATGGAGATATCGAGGTCCCTCCATCGTGGCTGATTTTGGAATCAAACTCTGTCCAGCCAGCCTCATTGAAAGCACTACTGTATTCACCCTTGTCTTTTTCTACTTCTGGTCACACTAAGAATGTGATAGTCGCCTCCAGTATTAAAATATGGACTCAATTTAGACGTCATTTTGGCCTTTAAACCTCACTTGCAGCGAACCCTGTTTTTCCCCCATCGTTATTGGATAGCACCTTCTTTATTTGGGCTAGGCTGGGCATAAAAACTATTAGGGATTTATATGTTGATTCTAGTTTTGCTTCTTTTTAACAATTGGTAAATAAATTACAAGTCAGACATTTTGTTTGTGGCTCATTCCCAGGTTTTCCTACTCTTCCCAGGCCCTCAGATTTTGAGATTTTTCTCAAGCCTCTCTCTTCATTAAAAGGGGAAATTTCCTCTATTTACTCAAATATTTATAATCTTCGTCCAGGCTCTTCTACTGTACTTAAAACAGTTTGGGAGACAGACCTAGGAGAGGTGATTCCTGATGATGTCTGGGAAGAGATTTTGCGGAGAGTACACAAGTCCTCAATCTGTGCTGGACATAGCTTTATGCAATGTCGAATTCTTTATCGAGCCCACTACACTAAAGCCCGACTTACAAAAATGTTCGATACAGTGTCTCCACTATGTGATCGATGCCAACAAGCCACAGCAAATTACTCTCATATGTTTTGGTGCTGCTCTTCTTTGACTAGATTTTGGTCTGAAATCTTTAGCACTTTATCCAAGGTAACTGAAAGGGATGTAACGCCCAATGCCTTAACTGCTCTGCTTGGTCTATGCCCTTTCCCTTTTACTTTTCCCCTAGCTAAAATGGATTTGATAGCATTCACAACTCTGTTGGCCAGGAGGCTGATATTGTTAAAATGGAAATCCCCAGTTCCACCTACCTATACAAACTGGGTTAAGGAGGTCCTTTATTTTCTTAAATTAGAAAAAATTAGACTGACTTTGATTGGTAAGGATGTCTTATTTGAGAAGACCTGGAGTCCCTTTCTGTTTCATGTTAATAGCACAAGATGTCCGATCACTGTAAACTGAGTACCATAATGTTGTGCCTTTTTTTTTTTTTGATTAGGGCCCGAGCACAGCACGCTGGGGCGAGGCCCTATTGGATTTCGAACGCTGAACGACGTTTAAAAGTAAATCGCATTTTCGACGGCCCATATCCCCCCGAAAACTCACGAAAATTTGCCTATCCCCCCCATGTCAGGTGTAAAATTTTGCATTTTGGGGGTCTCACACATGGACATACGCATATGCCTCGACAGCACCACCTAGGTGTGTGTTTTTGGCAGTGCCCCTCGCCACGATTTCATCCACGTGTACGAAACTTGGTGGGAGTATGTAACATGCCCAGACGCACAAAAAAGTCTCCTGGTGCCCCGGGCTACAGTGAAGCGTACGGCGTCCAATTTTTGTCGAATGTGGACTTTTCCGGTTTTGGGCTCATTTCGAGGGGTCGCATTTGAACGAACTCCTCCTAGGGATTTCATCCGATGCTTGAAACTTGGCGTGTGTGTTCTCAAGGCCTCGACAATTAAAAGTGATCAAAATCACAACTTTTCATCAGAGGGTGTGGCCGTGAGGGCGTGTCAAACTTGACGCTGCCGTTTTTTTCGAAAAAAAAAAGAGACTCCATTGACCTTTTGGCTGATTTTCGGGCAAAAGTGTTGGGCTATCATATACTTTTTCAGAGCTGTCTGAAACTTCACGTGGTTGTTAAGACCAATGTTATGCACAATTCGGCTGCATAATTAATGAGGGGGCGGGGCAAAAGCGCTCTATAGCGCCCCCTGGAATTTTTCTTTGAAACAGCCCCGCCACAGTTTTGGACACAGAGACACAATTATGAAACTCAGCCCAATTGTAGAACATGGCAAGACCTACAAAAAAGTCTCTTGGAGCAATGGGCTACAATGAACAGGAAGCAAGATATTTAAGAATGAAAATCATTTTTGGTGTTTCGGCTGGTTGACAAGGGGTCATGTTTGAATGAACTCCTCCTAGGGATTTTATCTAATTCACTTTAAACTTGGTAGGTGTGTTCATATAGACTTCCTGAGTAAAAGTTATCAAAATTATGAATTTTGGGGAAATTTCCACATGCGCACATTTCAACATGCGCGCATCTGCGAGGGCCCAACCATCGCTGCTTGCAGCTTTAATTGTAATTATTATTTATTTATTTTATTTATCTTTCTTTTTTTAACTACCATATCTATTTATTTTGACATTGATCTCTTACTATCTGCCAACTCAAATATTTTGCTTCTTTACTGACCTTATTATCCTATTTATTTATTTATTTATTTATTTATTTTTTCTGAATATTACAACTGTTATTATAGTTTTTATTTTTATCTACTTATACGTTATTTACTCACTGGTTTGTTTACTTACCCATCCTTTGTTTTCTTTCATTATCTATTTTATTTATCTTATTTTTTTTTTTCTCTTTTTTTCTTCGTTTGATTGTCCTTAATTTATTTTTAATTACACATGTCTATCTGCTGGGGCTGGGTGCCGGAGGGATAGGGGTGGGGGTTGGTATCTGTTCTGGGGTATGCTGAATTTAGATTTGTAACTTGAATACTGTTGTTTTTCAGACATGTAAAACTCAATAAACAGAATGTTAAAAAAAAAAAAAAAGTGTGTATTGAAACAACAGACAAGACACTTAGCAAAGTTGCATTGAAGATGAATTCATTCAATTCAGTTCAATCAAGACATTTAATCAGTATGTTAGCTGTGGAACACAAGTGAACTGGAATTAATAAACAAAAAAAATGTTCCTGAAATAAATAGAAAAAGACTAAAATGTTTTGACTAAAACTAGACAAAAATTTTGAGACTTTTAGTCGACTAAAATATGACTAACAAAAATGATTTGTGAAAGACTAAAAGTGACTAAGACTAAGAATGAACTTTGAAACAAGACTAAGACTAAGACTAAATTGAAAAATGGGTTCGCATCTCCTCCCAGAGTTTTTTTCGCACACACACAAAACGGGTATCAAAACGACCAGCTCGGCCGGGAATGGTATGCTATGACTTTTCTAAGAGTTTCGGCAAACAGTTTTGGCAAAAATCACCAAAAACGACGCCAAAAAATGAATGGGTGTGTATTGCGAGAACTTTCGAGAGCTAGAGTGCGTGATGTCATCACTAGAGTGGAGAGGAGAGACAACGATCAGTGAAAAAAAAAATTTGTCGTCTCACTCACATTCGCCTGCTAAAGCTGTCGGATATATAGTTTTGCCGGGAGACGCAAAGATGCGGCAGCAACACCCACCACAGCCCCATAGACTGTCATGTTAAAAAGGCGGGAAATTTTCTGGAGGAAAGCAGAAGTAACCTTTCTCTGAATTGCTCCCAAGAGCACATTTCTTCACTTTATCAACACAAAATGCCTATGTAGACGATCAGGAAGGGCACAGGATGCTCCCAGTTATGTCGGTTCAATGATTGGAAATTTGGTTTGGCTGGCAATCCTTCCTGTTCAAGGGAAGGTCTCAGTATTTTCTCTCTGTCTCTGTCAGTATTTCTAACTGACATTCTAACAGGTGCAGTAACTGCTCTCCTGATTAGAGTTGGTCCTGGTTGCTTGGCAACCTCAAGCCTGCCTGAAGGAGGAGAGGGGGGAGGGGCCAGCAGGCATAAGCCAGCAGGCAGAAGCCGAGCGGCAGCCATTTTAGCAGTTATTGGCACAATATGCTAATGTTAACAAGCTAATGCTAACATACTAATGTTAACATGCTAATGCTAACATGCTAATGTTAACATGCTAATGTTAATTGATAGCGCATCAACGCTAACATGCTAATGCTAACATGCTAATGTTAATTGCTAGCGCATCAGTGGTAACAAGCAAATGCTAACATGCTAATGGTAATTGCTAGCGCATCAACGCTAACATGCTAATGGTAACATGCTAATGTTGCTTTTCGAATACAGTCCCCCGGCAACAGCCCACTCATCACTCTCAAAATTTCTGCGGGAATTTTCTAGTATTGAATTTGCTGAGCAGTGTCAGTAATAATGTATGGGGGCAACAGGGCCAGAGTCAGGCACTCTCAAAATTTCTTTAGAAATTTTCTAGTATTCTGTAAACTACTCAACAGTGTCAATGATGTATGGGGGAGAGTCACGGGCCAGTCACGCACACTCAAAGTTTCTACTTTTTATGTCCGCAAACGTGTTTTCTCAGCGAGTTATGCACTCCGCTAGTTTTGGTTTTAATTCCTCTGCAATTCAGTGTTTTAGGAGCTATTTGTCTGATAGGTCACAGACTGTATATTTTAATTGCTTTAATTTGAATTGTGCTTTTTCTTGCTGTAAGTCCCTGGACTGTGGAGTCCCCCAAGGAAGCTGTCTATGACCTTATTTTTACTAATCATATGCCATATTTACTCAGTAACGCTAGGGTGGCTATGTTTGCGGATGATTCTACTCTTTATTATGCAGCCACCACATGTTCAGAGCTTAATTAGGTTCTGTCTTGTGAGATCAACATATTATTTAACTGGATCAAAACAAATAAACTTATCCATAATATATCAAAAACAAAGAGTATAATGTTTGGTTCTAAGTATAGATTACTACATAATCCTAAGATTTATTTACACATCAGCAGAGTTGGTGCCAAAATGGATAGAGCTGTTGCCATAATGCGTAAATGTGCTTCGTTTCTCAACTCACAGTTGTTTCATCAAGTAGTTTGTTCACTGGTTTCATGTCATCTTGATTAATGTTAAGTTGTATGGTCTGCTGCACCTAACAGTCTTTTAAACAAATTACAAGTGGCTCAAAACAAGGCTGCAAGACTAGTTCTTGGTTGATGACAAATACTCATTCTTATAACACTAGAGGAAGTCTGACTCTGTGAAGTTGTCAGTATTTTATAGGTCAACTGCGTTCTTCCAGGTAAGGTTTGTGAAATTAAGGGAAAGGCGGGTTTTAAAAGAAGATTAAGAATGTATTTGATATCAACACCTTAATTACATCATCATCTTTTTTGAGTGTGATTGGGTTATGTGATACATGACTGTATAATGTCTTTTCTTTTATTTTTATATATTTTTTATATTTACTTGAGATTGTAATGCCTGTTGTGCTTTATTAAATATTATTGTCTGGACCCCAGGAAGACTAGCTGTCGTCTTGGCGACAACTAATGGGGACCCTTTTAAATAAACAAATAAAGAAATAGACATGTTACTAATCCAAATTGGCTTCAGTTTCAGTAAAAGGTGATACTTTTCACTTTTGAATGTTCCAAATCATCAACCAAATACAGTGTCTTCAATCTTTAATTGATGTAAAATAAAATAATTTACAGGCAAAATAAAAACAGTCCCTCTTTTGGTCCTTGTCTGAAAGAGGCTGCTAGAGGGTTTTAGTTCACAGTGAGTCAACACAGACAGGTCATGTGGTCATTTCATGCTACAGGGATGTTATATGAGCCAACTTTAACTAATAATGAGCACATGCTATATGTGTGTGCCCAAGCTTCAGTCAGAACATGCTGCAGCTAGGAGGTTAGTAGGAGAGCTCCTGTACTGAGTACTGACCTGTGATCTTGGGGATGCCCTCAAGGGTGGGTACAGGGAAGGCTACAATGATGCCTTAGTAGGAGAGCTCCTGTACTGAGTACTGACCTGTGATCTTGGGGATGCCCTCAAGGGTGGGTACAGGGAAGGCTACAATGATGCCTTGGCTGGTCCCCACCCACAGTAGGCCATGGCAGATCAGCAAGCTGGAGACACAAACCTGACCTGGACAAACAACAGACAATCAACCCTACACAACAACCTACAACAGTCTATGTTTAACAGTGACAAAATCCTGGATCACCATCTCCCAGAACAAAGACATGTCACTGAGCAGCTCAGGAAGTTACAAAAATACAAATTCACCAGATGGTAATAATAAACTTACTGGGAAAATAACAGCAATTGCCTGACTGAACATGGCACTAAATCATATACAGTGAGTTCAAGGTTTTATTATCCCCGAGGGGCAATTTGTTGTGCAGCAGCAGGATGCAACATAAATAACACATACAATATACAAACAAACAACAGCCATCAGTAAAAGACAAAACAAATGCACACTACACAAAAGTTCCACATGTCACATAGAGTTATTAAAAAAGCCTATAGCAGCAGGAACAAAAGAGTTTTTGTGTCTGTTTGTTCTACATTTAGGCAGGCAGAAACTGCGGCCAGATGGCAACAACATGAAGCAGCCATTCAGGGGGTGACTTGGGTCGGACAGGACTGACTGTGCACTTGTCTCATATAAATCAGTCAGAGGGTTTTTAAGATTGAGTAACAATGACTTCAACAGAAATGCTTCAGTGAAGCACTGTCAGTATACAGACTCTGTTATTAATCTGATTCATCTTGTTTCCTTACCTGGTGTCAGATGGGAGGTGCGGGTGGAGATGTTGACTTCCTGCAGTGGTTCCAAGGTCTCTGTGTGAAACAGGTGGATGGAGGAGCCCTGGGTGAAGGCCATCCAAACCCCACCACCTGAGTGAACCATGTGGCTGACACTGTAGCCTGGATCAGAGTGTGCTTCAAAACTCTACAATACAGACAGGAGACAGTGCAGAGGCTATCTGTGAACAGTCAAACACCTATTGATTATAGCTGTATTTAGAGCTGTCATTTAGAGCACAGAAATATATTTTTAGCAAGTATATAAATTATATTTTTGGATTTCTACCAAACCCGCTCGGTGCTCATTGTTTGTGTGTTAGCTATTATCCATATAAGCTCACAAAAAAACCCTCTCTCATTCACACACTGGCTCTCATTGGCACACTCGTGTGCTGAGAGGATGTATTATGAAAACTAGATATCAGACTCTAACATTGCGCATAGTCATCTGAATGAAATCTAAAAACACAAAGTGAATAAAACACATTAGTATTTGTCTTTACTCCACCCTCTAGATTTGACATTGGGATGACTAAAAAATAGCATCTGTAGATTCACACGGTTACAAATTAAAAATTGGATTTTACTTTACAGATGTTGATAATGGATGTCTCATTGAGTGCCACAGTCTTTTGGGTCTTCAAAAAAATGATATTCATTCATTCATTCAGCGAGTTGTCCACTTCTCCAGTTGGCACCTTGAATGGCAGTCTCTGCATGGTATGGCCATGTTTGTAATGTGGTTTCTAGAAGATATATGTATATATACATATACACATGTGTGTCTGTTATTTGAAAGGCTCTTTATGGGACAGGCATTGGAAATGAATTGCAACTTTCCAACGCTCCCCACAGGAACTGAGCTGCAGATGTCACTGGGGACATGGAGGGTGTCACGGTCACGCACACACTCTGTCAAGTTCACACTCAAGCGTATCCATGGTATCCCTGAGGACTCATCATTGAAACAGCCACTGGCATAAATATCATGCAGTACACCGAGGCCAAGAAGCTGTTGCAGACCTAACCTAACCTACCTTTTTAATATTTCTGTACCTGTGTGTGGAGGCTGGATCCTTGGATAACTGTGACCTGGTTGGTGCAGCTGGCCCATGCAGCATCTTCAAGTGTCAGCAGGCTGCAGACCGGCTCAGAGCACAAAGACACCAGCCTGCATGAGTCCACGTCCCACAGTCTCTCTGAAGATGAAGAGATGGTTTAGCATCTATTCTTACTGCAATGTGGATACAGTGGATGTGGACCACAGTCTGGTTACTCTGACATGCAAACCAGCCTTACATCAGTGTGTTTGTGCTTCTTCAGTGAGCACTCACCTCCAGTTCTTCTATGGTACACAGCTACTTTGCCATTGGCCAGTCCAGCGAAGAGGAAAGACAGTGAGTGTTTGAGGCAGAGGACTGGACAGCTGTCATGGTTTTCCAAAGTCAGCAAACACTGAACTGCTGTGTCCAGGCTGCTGTACACATGAATACTGGGAAGACAAGAAGACACATTCATGGAAAAATCAAATATTACATATAAAATGAAAGACAAGCTTACCAACACCTCTCAGGTTCAAGAAATAACATACTGCTATCTGTTCAATCTGCACACTACATTCTGTACCAGATAAAAAGTCATAATATCTGTGCCCTGATTCACTTTTGATCTACAGACAGAGGCACTGACCTCCCATCCTGCAGACCAACACAGATGATGTTTCCTATCTTGGCTGCAGTCTGAGCCTTCTCAGCCTGCATCTCATCTGCGCTGGGACACGGCTCCTTCACATACTCCAGACAGAGAACTGGGGCCTTCATTGGGATGGTTTTGACCAGGCGAGGAGTGGCTCGATTCAAGGAGAAGATCTCCACTTGACCATGGTTGGAGCTGCCTCCTCCACCAGTAACCTGAACATCATGGGAACAAAAGGGGGCCAAGCATCACAAAAACATGTAGAGAAACAGATAAGACAGACAGAGAAAAGAAAAGAAAAAAGAAAAAGTTTAACGTCATTAAAAATAAAATGAATAAAAATTTCAAATGGTGAGCTGTTAATAACTTTAGTACTTTGGTATTCCAGATCTTTAGAATGAAGATAAAGGCCAACCTGTATGCTATGATGAGAATACATTTGATAATTAAATCTAGAGGAGTTACTTAAAGATGATGGGAGACAAAGTGGCATGGTTGTACTGTATATTCTGGAGGAAATATAGAGGTCTAGTAGTTTTGTAGCTATCTGTACTTACCCAGAGGTAACCTTGTGGTAATGACGTACTGGCAGTGCAGAAGCCAAGCAGACTGGACTGGGACGGACTGTGAAGAGCTGCCTCCAGCTAAACAGAGAAATGTTGCATTTACTGCAGGACATATACAACTTGACTGGACACCCAAAATACAAATTGTACAGGTAAGTTCATTTTCACTTTCATGGATAGCAAGAGACAAGAATGATAGAGAGGGGAAGAATAAGGTAGTCACCCCCATCCTCGACGTGGATCACAGAGTTACCCCCTTACACCATTCCCTTAGTCCCAGAGAGACAGAAAAGAGTTTTGAAAATGGCATTTTTAAGATTTGTGATGGTCTCATCCTTTTTTCTAAAATTGATTTTAATGTTAACATGTTGAAAACTGCTCTTCCTTCAGCCTCAGTCTGATGGAAATATCAGCTGACTAAAAGAGTGACAACCACAATATCTGGCTGCTCTGTAACAAGTAAACCCCACCAAAGTCTGTTATTAGTCACAGCACAAAATAAAATAAAGTCAAAACATGGTCAGACAGAGCAACCTAAATAATAAGAGTCCCATATTCTGCCTTCTTTTTGATTATTAATACCTATAACCAGTAACAGCCCTCACCTTCAGTGTGTGTGTTTTGGTTGAGAAGATAGGAAGTTTGCAGGTCAAGAGCGGACAACTAAATGGAGCTTTGGTCTTCCCATCTTCTTCAGCACATTCCCACCCCGGAGTGTTCTCCTGCCCTTAACAAACAAACCACATCCACACACATATATACACATACAATCAGCAACACTTTAAAAAATAGCGTTTGTTAATACCGTAAAATCTATCAAGAGTTTCAACAGCAGCCGAACACTGATTTTGCTAACATTCAATAAACACACAGACACACAGTGCTGGACATACTCTGAGCTATCTTGGCGAGGTGGAGCCAGTTGACCCAGGAGATCTTACTCAGGGGGCTGGGAGTGTTGAAGACCACCATGACACTGACTGGACGACCAGATCTGGAAGCAAAAAGTATACAGCTGAACCTCAGTGGCCCTATTCTAAGCCTGTCTTTTGTAAAACTCCTGACACTCACTTGTCAGGTCTGCCTGGTACAGACAGACGCAGGCGACACTTGTTGGCATTCTGGATCTCCTCCTCCTTCAGACGGATTAGCCTCTGTAGAGCCAGGCACCAGTCCTGAGACACTGTGCTGTTCAGATTCTTACAAAGCAACAAAGGAAACATGGATGGACCAGTTAGACTATCCTTTGTTACAACATTCTCTGAGAAAGATGAAGACAAAGATCTAATTTCAGCCCATAGCTTTAACTGTGGTAACATATTAGTAGATGATTTGGGTTGAACACAAATTAGCTCTTATTTTGGTAGTTTTGGCTATTGTTTTCACTTATGATATGGTTGGTACGGTTGTACTGGTGAGATCTGGGAATATGGTGACACACTATAAAGAAATGGGTTAACAAACACAAGCAGTCAGATGATCAGACAGGTGCAAACAAACCAACAAACTAATTTAGAAAGAAGAAAAGGGAGGTGAACAGACATTTATTCCCCAACAGTCTGTTGTAATAATCCTAATACTACTAATAATAACTCATTATAAAACTTATTTCATTATAACACAGTTACTAAGTGCTTTATATCAGCATCAGTTATCAGTGAAATCTGGTCCTGTGTCTGAGTTTTGACTGACCTGTGAACAAGATTTTTGCAGATGGCAGAGATAGATGTTGAAGGTATGAAGAACAGTTACCAGGAGAGACACAATGTAATCTTTGACATGCTTTGAAGATAATGAAAACAGGTTTGAACAGCTTTGATAATAACTGATATTATGCCTACATAAGGTGACCTAAATAAAGGTAACATGTAATTATAAAAAAAGGACTGGACCAAACACAAGTATTTTTTCCAATAAAACATTTTGTAAATGGACTGTTCTTATATATCACCTTTCTAGTCTTGCAAACATTAAAGGCATTTTAACATTACATATCACATTCCCATACACATTCATACACTGATGGCAGTGGCTGCCATGCAAGGTGCCAACTACACATCATACAGGAGTTAATCAAACACACGCACCAATGGCACAGCCTTTCGGTGCAATTTGGGGTTCAATCAACCAATCTTCTGATAAGTGGACAAAGCCACAACTGCTATTAGTTCACAACCGTTTATAAATGTACTTCCTGCTTCAACTCGTACCCACTGCTCAGTTTGCTCACTTTCAGTTTTCTCCAAATGAAGTGGTTTGTAAAATCTGGATAAACTGTTAGTTTTCCACGTGTCTGATAATCCCACTGCTCATGTTTCTTGACCTGTTAGACTTTGTGATGCACGTCTGAGTAGTAACTTAATAAAAATATCAATCATGACATTTTGATGCTTTGAAAGCAGTTATATAACTGTTACCTGATAGGTTCCATGGAGCGTGCCTACAAGAAGTGAGACCTCCTCCACCACAGCCAGATCATGCTGCAGCTCCTCCAGCTCCTGGTATAGTCTAGGAGGACCCAAAAACACTTTACCTGGAACACAGGGAGCAGCAGTCAGCTTTTATATCAGCCTAAATGGTATGTAGATTGTACTGCTGAGAAACTGTTCAGGGCACTGTGCTATCTGGTAGTCCCATCACATCCACATCTCCATATCATGTCTGTGGGTCCTTTTGGGCTTGGTATTTCTTATGTGTCAGTGTGTTGAAAGCTCTGGATGTTGAGCTGTGGATGTACCTATGGTGCTGGAGGTGGAGCTGTGGCGTCTGGCTGTGATGACACTGTCCCTGCTCTGCAGAATGTCCTGTCCCACCTCCACTACCTGGGTCTGCAGTAGTGGGGCACACCACTTCACTGTGTACTTAGGACCGACAGGAACCAAGCTGCTGATGTCAGGGGGACCCCTGGTGGACAAATATTATAAATGTTTATGACATTGGTTACAGTTAGCGCACATCCAGACAGGAACAGGGAAACCAGACACCAGCAACGTTTTTTCCAATTAATTTCAGTGGGGGTCATTTCACCGGCAGCCCGCAACGCACAGGGTTGCCGCAAAAAAACGTTGCCGGCGTCCAGGAGAGAAGTTGAACCAGATTCAGCTTTTGGGTAACCGGAGCCCCACGTCACGCTCCAAACCTCCACAGACAGCCTGAAATGTCACTGAAGCAGAGACTATCCAGGTGAATTCACGGATTAAACTCTGATCATCTACCTGTGTTCGTGTTCTGACGTTGTTTATTTCATGTACCAGCTTCTAAATCTTGCATTTTACGCCACTAAATAGTGACATAAAGAAGTTTAATTTGATTTCCAGGTTTTGCTATTCCTGTCTGAATATGCGCTTACTCTGCAGGAGTTGTGAGTTGAAATATATGTCTCCATGAGAAAGGACTCACTGCATCTACAGGATGCTTCCAGTCCTGTGCTAAGCTACACTAGCCATGCATTTGACCTACCTTTGTAAAGGACACTGAAAAGAGAAACATTTTCAGCAGAAAATACACACATTAATCTAAAGCAGTAGTCTTCTAATATCAGATTTAACAGACAACACAACTGTAGCAGAATTAACACTGCAGCTAACACAGAGCAGCTTAACTGTCTAACAGGTACTTACTTCAGGTTGACATTGGCACAGATGATGGTGTCATTGAGGAGGAAGACCTTTCGCTCTTTCGACTTGAGGACTTGACCTTTATCACCATAAACAATTTCAGTCAGCAGTTCACACTGAATCAGATGTCTTTGCTCTGAGTTCAGAAGCTGGAAACACAAAGCAGTTTATTGATCACAGCAAAGAACGGCGAGTTTGATGAATAACAGTGCTTTTCCAACCGGACTATAATTCAAAGACAAAAATGTAAATAATAATATACATAAAATGTACTATAAGGACTAGACTGCTAGCTAATGAATTTAACTGCCAATGTGTTGACTAGTTTGGATCTCAAAGGCTGTGTTAGGCATGGCTTGTCATTCAATTTTATATATGAAAAATATGTTACATGTCACCTTGCTGAGGTTGCGGTCCCCCACACTGTGTGCTATCTGCTGGATCTCAGCCTCCTGATCAGCCAAACGCTTCTGTTCATTGAGCTTCTCAGCCAGAGTCTCAAGCTCAGTGAGAGCCAGCTGCAGGGGCAGCCGGTCAGTGTGGGACTTTGCAGTGTTTTTCAACATGTCCTGAAGTAATACAGAGATAAATTGTAATAAAATAGCCAATAAAGATAAGAAGCCCAACTACAATAACAAAAGATAAGACATGTTAGAAAAGATGAATGCACATTTTAGAGTTCAGTGGTACAAAAACCATGAGAACTGGTCTACAGCGATGTGGGAGTTATATAATCACATCTGTCATCACTGTATTCTCCACATGTGTGCGAGTATACACTGTATGTGCACCACACACAAGGGAAGTTTGTGATTCATTGACAGGTGGAGGCTGGCACAGTGAGCTGGGTGAGTTTAGTCTGAAGGATGTCTGTGATGAGTTGAACAGGATCCTTGCATATGTCCCAGAGTGGGGATCTTTTGAAGGATGTAGTATAGTTGCATGTTGATTGCATCCTCGGCTGACCTGTTTGCCTAGTAGGCAAACTTGCAGGGGATCCAGCAGGTAGCCTGTGATGTTTTTCAAGTGCACCAACACATGTCTTTGTGTGGACTTCAGGACTACAGACATCAGGACCATTTAGTCCTGTAATGGAATATTTTTGGGGGGCTGAGATGATTGTGGAGCGCATTAGGGGACTTCATAGGCGGCTGTGGTTCAGGAAGTAGAGCGGGTCACCCATGATCAGCGGTTCAATCCCCATTCATGCCGAAGTGTCCTTGGGCAAGATACCCCAAATTGCTTCCGAGGCTGCACCATAGAGGTGTGAATGAATTGTTAGCTCCCAAAAACTGCCATTCATTCACTGAAATGAATGGGTGAATGATATATGTAGCAGTAGTGTAAAAGTGCTTTGAGTGGTCGCAAGACTAGAAAGGTGTTATATAAGTACAGTACATTCACACAGCTTCGGGAACAGGGTCAGCACAGACTTTCAGGCAAGGAGGGTGACACACTGTCTGGTCCTGGTATCATTACCATTTAGGGCTGTTTTTACCATCCAGGACCCACAATACACTGCAGCAGACATGAGTGACTGCCTTTTACTTCCTCTTGTTAGAAACTGAATACAAAGTTTCAGGAACTAAAATTAAACCAAATATTCCACTAGACCACACACCACAAACTAGCCCTCGTTAAAAGATTTGCATTTCCTGTTTGTAAACAGACATTCATAAGCTATCTGTTGTTTCAGCTGAATCTCAATGACTATTTGCTTATTTAGTAATGGTCCTGCATGATGTCGAAATACATTAAAATGGATTAACAGCAGTTATACATACATAATACATAATACATCATATTATATACATAATACATACACATCATACATAAAATGTTGCACTCCATAATGAACTGTCAAAGACACGTCCATCTTCAAACTTCAAACAAACAAAAAAATTCAACACACTTCGTTGTCAGCCTGTATGCACAACTTGTTCTTAAAGGGACAGTACTTTTTTCCTAAAGTGTAAGTTCAAAGATTTTCATTCTTCAAAATATGCAGGCACTCAAGGGAGAAATAATATAATAATTTGACCATGTAATAATAAAAATATGAATTACCACATATATAAAGCAAATAACTGGACACTGATATTATAAAATTAACATTATGAATGTTTTATTCTGAACCATATGTGGCAATGATTCAACAGATCCTAAGGATCAAGGTGACAGGTATCCAGATAAATATCCCGCCAAAATCATGTCCACTGCACTGGGCTGTAGTGGAATTAGTGTGATTAGTGTGAAGTTCCTTCACTGGTGTGGTCACTCACCTGCAGCAGCAGAATGAACTGAGGAAAGCGTTGGATGGGTTTGACCATCAGGCCGTAGAGAGTGATTCTGTCTGGACTGGATGCCTGCTTCTTCTAAAAGTCATATGTACAGTCACATCAATTTTGTCAGTATTTATTCCTGAATTTATTTATTCCATGACTAAAGCATTAAGGATATCTCTATTTCTGGACCCAAACTGTGGAATTCTCTGCCTTTGAGTCTGAGGATGACAAATTATACACAGTGAGAAAACAAAGGGAACTTTGGCATTTTCAAAGTAGGAATGGTACAGCTATTGTGACGGGGGAGAAGTAGCTAGGTCTGTAGGGATTTGGCTTGGGTCCAGCATAGACCAAAGTATGGAGAGACCACCTGGGCACTGCTGAGGTGCCCTTGAGCAAAGTACCAAACCCCTTAGTGCTCCCAGTTACCCAGTTTCACGGTAACTTTTAGTTTATCACTTCTTTTGGATTATTAGGGAGCTTCATAATATTTTTATTTGTAAAAAAAAAAGAAGCATCTAGGTACTGCCTGCTTATTCACATTAGAGGAACGGATATAGTGAACTAAATCTACATAATAATATGTGATAAAATTAATTGAATTTAACCTTCTTTTTTTTTACTGTTCATAATTTTAATAGACATTTTTACAATTGTTTTTCAGTTGCTCTTCTCTGATTTTGTGAAGAACTTTGAGCTGCATTTTGTGTCTAAATGACTCCATATAAACACAGTTCATTATTATATCATTATATCAAGTTTAGTGCTTTTTTAGTGGAGACTGTAATGTGGCTGGTGTGTGGATCAAAGTAAAAGTTTTGTTTAATACCAGTGTGTTTCAGTTGCAACAGACAAACAAGTGAAAAACTCGACTGAAACCTGCCAAGTGCAGACAGGGTTTAAGTTTGAGTCAAAAGAAAGTCAATACTGGACTAGATGGTTGAAATGGTTCAAACAAAGTGTGAGCACCTTAAGAAATTCCAGGAAAGCAGGTTTTGAAATGCAGGCCTTCTTGATCAGTGCCATGGCATTGGTGAAGTTGTTGATATAGTCACTGTACACATTTAGCACCATGGATTTTGAAAACTGTGGAGGACACAAGGTTGGGGTTGTCACAATGCCCACATTTTTGATATAATACTAGTATTGGAAAACTATACTCCATACCTTATTTGATACCAAGACAAAAAGAAAAAAAAAAACAACCTGCACGCAGTGCTGCAACAGAAAACGTCACTGTGCTATTGGGGGCACTACATCCCAAATACCAATACCAATATCCAATATAATGCCCCTTTAAGGGTCTGACTATTAAAGGGGAACTCCACAGATTTTAAAGACAAACATCCGTTCATTCATTTATCATGGTTAAAAGCACAGATTGTGAAAACAGCTGTATAATGTTTTCTGTATTAAGAAAAAATGTGTAACAAGTATGGGTGTAGAGTGATCTGCTTAGACACCAATGAGTGAAATGAAGGAAGGAAGTTGTGACTGACCGAGGCCACAAACAGATCTCCGATCTTCTCACTTTGATCCCACTCAGCCACGCGGGATGCCAGGGCGATCTGGAACATTGAGTGGCACTGATGGATCTCTTGCAGACGGTAAAATATCTGACACACCTTCTTATGATTTAGGATCCAGTTCTGTGGCTCCAGCAAAGGCTTCTGGTATTCCTGAGAGACAATGAGAGGTCAGATTGGCATACTGTAAATCTTCAGCTTTCACCAGCATTTTCCTCTTTTTTTTGTCTTTCAGCAGGTTAGTGCAGTGCTAGAGATCAAATTGTGTACTTTTTATTCTACTTTATTTTTACTTAATAGCTAAATAATTACTTTAAACGTAAGCATTCATCCATTATCTGTAACCACTTATCCATATCAGGGGACACATAGAGACAAAAAAACATTCACACTCACATTCACCAGTTAACCAGTTAAGTGCTGAATTTAGGGAGAAAGCCGGAGTACCTGGAGACAACCCATGCAGATAAAAAGAGAACATGCACAACTCCACATATAAAGGCCCAAGCCGACGTTTGAACCAGGAACCTTCTTTGCTGTAACACGATAGTGCTGTCCCAAAAGTAAGCCTTTTTAAGCAAATGATTATCATGATTATCATGAATCACAACATTCAGCTGTATCACACCATCACTGACAGTTTACACTGTTCAGAAACAGCTAGACTCACCAGTAGTTAGAATATGTTTATTTAAATGTTTCATTTTTACTTTCCGCCTTAGAACAGGCCTTTCTACACATGACATGGGTGACATGCAGTGTTTATCCTGTTACCTGACGAGAGTGTGACTCACCTGAATGATTCTTTTGAGAGAGTCCAAGTAGCTGCTTTCACTCTGCACAATGGAGCTGAGGATAAGACGTCTGACAACCTAAAAAGGGGTAGTGAACAACTTTATATATCCACATCAACATGGAATAAATACATGTGCAAACTATTAAGGAGTTATATCAACATAATGATGCGTGGACTAACTATTACATTACCAACTGTGGCTCAGAGGATTCTTTATCCTTGGGTGGGGGTTTTAATTGTAAATGGACCGTACTTATATAGCGTACATATATAATATATATATATATATAGCGCCTTTCTAGTCCTTCAACCACACAAAGCGCTTTTACGGTACATATCTCATTCAACCATTTACTAACATTAGCTGCCATGAAAGGTGCCAACTGCTCATCTTGCCCAAGGACACTCCGACACGCAGACGGAAAGAGCCGGGCATCAAACCACCAATCATCTGATAAGTGGATGTGGATGACCCGCTCTACTTCCACAGTAGAGTGGACACGAGTGCGCCTCAGTGCACAATCCTGACAATTACGCTACTGTATAAATTAGCTGTATAAATTAACTGACTTACAAAAAGGGGAAATGAAAATAAAAGTCGATATTAAAATAAAGACAGTCAGCACAAACAAAGGATCAATCATGAAAGGGGCAGTTACTTCGTCTGATTGAACTTACCGTTCAACAGTCCAGATCACAAACTGATAAAAATGACAGATACTTAGGAATACATTAATCACAGGAAACAATGACGCTTACGGAAGCGTATTGCATTCATTTGAAAAAAAAATAAAATTAGACACCTTATCTCGTAATTACGAAATCTTAAGGAAAGGTGCCTCATTGGCCACTGCACTTTGGTGAAGTTAGTAAGATATTGGCACTTCCGCTTCCGGGATCAATAACTCTTAATTGAAACGTTGTTAAAACACAAAACACGCATATTTTCAACCGTAGTAAGATAGACAACAAGCTACAACCTAACGTTCATCACAACGAGCTACAACCTAACGTTCATCACAACGAGCTACAACCTACTGTTAATCAAAACGAGCTACAACCTAACGTTCATCACAACGAACTACAACCTAACGTTCATCACAACGAGCCATCCTCAGAGCCACTCCAACAACATTAGTGTTTACTAGGACTTTTTATAATTTCTGGGATTTCTTATTAGGAATATTAATCAATAACTTCACAACATCGGTTTGTATAGTAAAGCAGCTTCATGGTGCCTTCAAGTGCACCTCGGAAACTCAGAAATCAAATAATAATCTCTTCTAAGATACATATGCAGATTTAGAAAAGTCATTAAATAAACAAATCAAATTGTTTTCTGACAACTCCAACTGATTTCTTGTTCTACATGTCCCCAGCTACTTCTGGGGTAATTTTCAAGTTCTTTTACTTTACCAATTTCTAATAAAGTGGTGCTGAACTCATACACAATGTATGGTGACATATGCAGATTTAGAAAATTCATTTAGAAAACAAATGAAATTGTTTTCTGACAACTCCAGGACATTAATTTGGGCCTTTGTCCAGTGACATTCCCTCATCTCTGTCTCTCACTCTGCTTCTTTCCTTTTTTAGAATGGGGTTTCATTTCACCATTTTTGAACAAGAATCAGGTGGAGTTGTCAGAAAACTTTCATTAGTTTCAAAAAAATGTCATTAGTTTTTTAAATACATTTTCTAATCTGACTATGTCGCCATATATTGTGTATGATTTCGGCATGAGACTATTCGAAAATGGTACAGTAAAAGAACTTGAAATTCACCCCAGAAGCAGCTGGGGACATTTGATTTGGTTTGTTTATTTAATGACTTTTCTAAATCTGCATATGTATCTTAGAAAAGAGATTATTATTTGATTTCTGAGTTTCCGAGGTGCACTTTAAGGCACCATAAAGATGCTTTACAGTACAAACTGATGTCGTCGGGCACTAGATTTTAAAGTGTAGATAGCGTTACTGCAGTACTGTATCATATTAAAGTTATTTATTAATATTCCTAATAAAAATTCCCAGAAATTATGAAAAGCCCTAGTAACACTAATGTTGTTGGTGTGGCTCCGAGGATGGCTCGTTTTGATGAACGTTAGGTTGTAGCTCGTTGTGATGAACGTTAGGTTGTAGCTCGTTTTGATTAACATTAGGTTGTAGTTCGTTGTGATGAACGTTAGGTTGTAGCTCGTTGTGATGAACGTTAGGTTGTAGCTCGTTGTGATGAACGTTAGGTTGTAGCTCGTTTCGATTAACATTAGGTTGTAGCTCGTTGTGATGAACGTTAGGTTGTAGCTCGTTGTCTATCTTACTACGGTTGAAAATATGCGTGTTTTGTGTTTTAACAACGTTTCAATTAAGAGTTATTGATCCTGGAAGCGGAAGTGCCAATATCTTTCTAACTTTACCAAAGTGCAGTGGCCAATGAGGCACCTTTCCTTTCCTTTTCTCGTAATTAAGAGATCCTGTAATTACGAGAAAAGATCTCGTAATTACGAGATAAGGTGTCTATTTTTTTTTTTTCAAGTGAATGCAATACGCTTCCGTAGAAGCTGTTGTTTTATGCTGTATAAATACTGTTAATACTAGAATGAATTTTCTCCTGCCTCTACATTTTCATACACAGGTATGTGTACTTGGCCAATGCATAAACAGACATAATCCGTACACACACCTGTTGACTGCTGAGCCCCACTGGCATGGGGCACAGCTGTGGTGGAGGGTGCTTTAACTCACACACAGACACATCCATGTAACCTGCATCATCCTTTCCCTCACCTAAAAAATCAAACACAAGCGCTTTATTCACACACAGAAAGAATCACACAGGAACAGAAATCTATGTTCACAACAGCTTGAACTGCAACTATTTTCCATCCCTGTAATGTGAATTGTGACTTCTTTCACATCACAACTAATATTTTCTTAAAATCATTTTGAAAAACATATTACTTCAGACAGGTTAGTGCTGCTCTTCTTTTGTAAAGTCATTTCTGTGTACAGTTTCTGAGTTTCAGCTGGTTCCCGGGTCTGTCTGTACCAGTTTCTGTACCTGTGGAGTCTTTTCTCTGCAGGAATGACACTTTGCGAATCATGGCTAACTTTGTCTTTTCTAAGCCGTCCTTGGTTCCATTCCTCGCTGCTTTCATCAACTGCTGCACCTAGAAAAGACAACATGAGTACAGATGTATAATCAAGGTTGTTGCAGATAATGCAATGCAATGCAAAACAAAACAACAACAACTTTGGAACAAACAACAAACAAAACAATTTGGTGAAAATTATTCAATTTTTTAAATCTAATATCAGCCCTTATGTCATTACTGTGCTTGCCCTTCATCCCTCAAATACTGCATCCATGAAAAAGAGGAGAACATGAAAGAAATAAAGCTTCAGTCAGAGTCTTACCTTTGTGTCACAGCTCTGTCTGATGTGGGAAACATGTGGTGAACTGAGACACACCGCCAACTCCCTTCTTGTGACAGTACAACGCTCCTTTAGCCTCAGCACATCTGCAGGCAGCTGTGACAAGACCAGATCACAGAGCAGAGAACAGTGTTGAAGATTAACACACCAGGCATTATACCGACAGAACAGAAGACATCATACCTCATATATACTGAGAGACCTCCTCTGCATTTAAATGCAACTGTTAAGCTCCTCTTTCCATTTATAATGTCTCCACACTGAAAGTTTACTCAAGTTACACTATGTCATTTTCTAAACACGAGTTTAGTAGGGAACGTCCAACAGCAGGGTAACACATGGTGACAGAAGCAGAAGACAGAAGTGCTGACTGAGCGAGGGACCGCCAGAAATAATTCACTTCCTCTTTTCGTCAAACCAGGTTTCATTAGGGCCCGAGCATGCGGTGCGAGGCCCTATTGGATTTCGAAAGGTTAAAAGTAAATCGCATTTTTGATGGCCTATATGTACTCGAAAACTCACGGAAATTTGCCTACCCCACTAAAGTTGGGTGTAAAATTACGTATTTCAGGGGTCTCGCACATGGACATACAAAAATGGCTCTACAGCGCCACCTAGATGTAGGTTTTCGGAGGAGCCCCTCGCCACGGTTTCATCCACGTGTACGAAATTTGGAGGGAGTATGTAACATACCGAGACACACAAAAAAGTCTCCTGGTGACCCAGGCTACAGCGAAGCGTACGGCGTCCATTTTGTTCCAAATTTGGCCGTTTCGTGTTTTTGGGGTCATTTCCAGGGGTCGTATTTGAACAAACTCCTCTTAGGGCTTTCATCCTATGTGTTTGAAACTTGCCGTGTGTGTTCTTAAGGCCTCGACAATGAAAAGTTATCAAAATCTCAATTTTTCATCACAGGGCGTGGCTGTGACGGCGTATCAAAGTCAACAGTGCCGATTTTTTCGAAAAAAAATGTGACTCCATTGACTTTTTGGCTGATTTTCAGGCAAAATTACTGGCCTCTCATATACTTTCTCAGAGCTGTCTGAAACTTCTTGTGGTTGTTAAGACCAATATTGTGCAAAATTCGGCAGCATAAGCTGGACTATTGTAACTCTTTGTTATCAGGCTGCTCTAATAAGTCTCTTAGAACTTTGCAGCTAATTCAGAATGCTGCTGCACGTGTTCTGACAGGAACCAAGATCAGAGATCACATCTCTCCCATTTTGGCTTCTTTGCATTGTTAAAGCTCTTCATAGTCAGGCACCATCATATCTTAAAGAGTAGTACCTTACTACCCTTCTAGAACAATGCACTCCCAAAATGCTGGGTTCCTTGTGGTTCCTATAGTTTCCAAAAGTAGATGGGAGCCAGAACTTTAAGCTATCAAGCTCCTCTTCTGTGGAACAAACTACCATTTTGGGTTTGAGAGGCAGGTTCTCATGGATCATTGCTGCTGCTGTGGTCCTGCATGAGGTCCACTACATATAATATTACTGTCATTATTGTTACCATATCTCCATTACAGTTTATAGTATTTGCTGCTATCTATATTATGATATGGTGATATATAAATAAAACTGAATTGAATTGAGGTGAGTTCGATTTAATTGAGAGCTTTCACATTCCCTGTAACCCTGTGGAAGCAAAACTCCAGAATCAGTCTGGCCTTAAAGCTGTACCTCCACAGAGTCACAGCATCAAGAGTCTGGCCAGCCTGTCTCTACGAGTCAGCTAGGTTGCCTAACCGATTAAAAAGTTGAGTAGTTGAGCACTTTGCTTTTTCTGTTATCGTATACCAGACTCCACAGATAAAAACAGAGGCAGTAAAAATGACAGAATAACCAAACCGCAGAATGGGCACCCATTTAAAACACTATGATTAAAAAGAGACAAATGCATTGGTTGTAATGGCACTATGTAAAACCCTGCACTGGAGATCTCCAGTTCTCTTTTTCAGAAGTGGTTGATACATTTTTTTTTCCATTGTGGGCCACACAGAGCACACAATGGAAAACAGAGCCTCTTTAAAAGATCAGTACTTAAAACAAAAAAAACGATCAAGGAAATCCTGTTTCACTAACTTGGAACCATGTGTACTGTCTGTGCATCTTTATCCACTTGTCCACCAAGCAATGGGAAGAGACCAGCTGCCTCAGATCATGGTGGGATACTGGATGAGGCTCTGCATGATTGCGAACTAAAAGCTCATCCTCAGTACAATTAAAACCCCCACCACTTTAATATTTTCAAAGGAACGTTTTCTCTTGTATTGTTATTTGGAGTAAAACCTCTGGATTACAGGAAGCACTGCTCAACTCCACCTGCTCCCCCTCCTACTCCCTGCTCCAGTCTGCCCCATTCCCCACATCACTGTGCATTTCTTGTAAGAACAGGACATCATTACGTTTCATTTTAGCCATTTCAAACACCATTGCTCTATTCCCTCTCTCCCTGGCACCACTGACACTTTAAAAACATCCATAATGAGGGAGATGTTAAGAATAAAACTAAAAACAATCAAGGAAATAAACAAAAAGAAGTGTAGAAACCCTGTGTATCAGTAAAGTGTTGCTCAACACTACAACCTCACCTGCCTCTTTCATCTCACCTGCCTCTTTCACCTCACCTGCTTCACGGAGCAGGTCACTGCAGCTAGGACAGGCTTTGATTTAATGCCTCTCCCCACCACACCCAAAACATTTTATAGTGTTTCCACACGAACACCGAAACAATAATCAAACTCTTCATCCTTGTTATTGAAGATCATGAAGAGCTGCCTGCACTGAGACCCTACGTGAGACACCACCTTTCTGTGTCTCCACAGCTCTCCGATGAGACACTCATCACTAACGAATGGAGGGATATTTGACAGAGTATTCTTTGTTTACGGCTGCGTCAGTGGCAGCACAGGCTCAAACATCCCATTGTACACATAATGTACTTATATAATGCAGATTACAGTTTGCATGAAACTGTAAGTTTGTACTTATTGTTGTTAATGTGGTTAAGCACTCACAATGGACACCACTAGGCAGCAAGATGCTTGTTAGTTTGCTAAAATACTCATTAAGTATTTGACAAATGTGTTGTACTCATGCCTTTGTTATTATTTTTTACACCAAACTTTGATCTTTGCAGAGGGGTTTTATTATTTAACCTGCACTGATGTTTTTCCAATAGAGGGCAGCAAACGCCACCTAATGGACTAATGGTACGTTGATTCACCACTCCACCCATTCTACAGTATGTTGATGTGGAGAGCCCAGAATCTTACCATTTAATATTCCTCATTTCCAGATACCATTACACATGTTCATTCACATGCTGTACAGATTGTAAAGCCCACCAAGGAAATTGGATTTGTAAAATTGGGCTATATAAAAAATATATATAACTTAAATAGACACATTTTCTGCTGAAATTGGAATGAAGTCCTGGACAGTGTTTGTCATTATTATAGTTATCCCGCAGCACATTCTAACAGAGGAAACAGAGGACAGGAACTGAGCTACAGCACAACAGTGACAGAATATTCACAGTGTCCTTTATTCAAACATTATTCATATTTAAAATAAAAACCATACCTTGCTACTGCTGTGGGCTGGAGAAACGGCCTCGTTGTCAGACATCTCATCATAACTCTCAAACTCACTGGAGCTCCAACCATTGGAGCCACGGTGATGAGGTGTTTGGATGTCCTCATAGATGTCATCAACATCTACACACAGAAGTCATCAAAACAAGTGAAGTTTCATATAATACAGTTACTTCTAGTTACTGCCTCTATTGTTTTAGTGAATCTATTCAAACTGTATAGTCCAAAGTGTTTAATACTGTCAAGGTTTACAAGAGTCACAAACTGATCACCTTTGACTGGGTGCTGTAGGCTCTCAGCAGGAACATCATCATAAATGACTTCTGGGTCCTTGACCACACCGTCTGTGCTGCAGGTCACTGTACTCTGGTCGGTTAGCCTGTCTACACCAGCTGAGTGATGTTTAGTCTGTGGACTGTCTGAAGAGGACACCTCATCTTCAGCAGTGTCTTGCTGAGTGTCCTGCCGAGGGTTGCAGCCATTTACTACACTACTGGACTTGTCCTGACAGCTTTCTGGCATTAAATAAGTTGTTCCTACAAAATAATGAAACCATCAGTTTAGCAAGTACCACAGTGTTAAAGAAGTGCTTGTGAAAGTCTTTGTCTTTGTAAAAATCAGGCCCATTAGGACCCTCTCCTCACAGATCTTCATCTCATTAGGGCCCGAGGACTGCGGTGCGAGGCCCTATTGAATTTCGAATATTTATTGAGTGTGCCTGAAAGCGCACACTATATGTTATCCACCGCGCTTATTCTTCTTCTTATTATTGAGTGTGCGTGCAAGGCGCACACTATATGTTATCCACCGCGCTTATTATTGAGTGTGCGTGCAAGGCGCACACTATATGTTATCCACCGCGCTTCTTGAGTGTGCGTGCAAGGCGCACACTATATGTTATCCACCGCGCTTATTAAACTTATTCTTCCGCCCTTTTTTGTCACGCTACTCCTCCCAGAGTTTTTGTCGCACATACACAAAACAGGTATCAAAACGACCGGCTCGGCCGGGAATCGATTGCTATGACTTTTCTAAGAGTTTCGCATGTTTTTCGCGAATTTATTGCGAATTTATTGCGAAAAATTTCCCATAAGGAATGAATGGGGAGGCCCGAAAAAAATACATTTCAACAGACATTTTCAACAATGAACTGCTCTGGCATACTTTCACCGAGAGACTTTGTTTAAACTTTAAAACGTAGGTATGCTTCCCTTATCTTCAGGGATTCACTACATTCATCGACAGCTTTTACCGTTTTTAAACTATCAAGGCTCAAAGTTGAGCAGGTTTTTAGTCAAATTTCTGGGTTTATAATGGGTGTGTATGTGGCGGAATGTTTGTGCTAGAGTGGATGACATCATCAGCTAGAGTGAGGAGCAGGGAGAAAAATCGGTGAAAAAATAAAATGGATTCGACTACCGTGGCCTCAAATGCCCCACTACAGACACGATTTCTACATAGAAACGTAGCAAAATTTGTTGTTATCACTCACATTCGCCTGCCAAAGCTGTCAGACATTAGTTTTGGCTCCGTACCGCTATTGATCGTTACTCCCGCCAACAGCCTCATAGACTCCCATATTAAAAAATGAGGAATTTTCTGGAGAGGCAGACGTACTCGTTTGCTCCTGGGACACATTTCTTCTTATCGACACAAAATGAATATGTAAAACGATCAGGAAGTCTCATCGTGCCTCAGGTTAAGCTGGTTCAATGATTGGAACTACGGTTTGGCCAGAAGTCCTTCCTTTTCGAGAGCAGTTCTCACCATTTTCTCTCAGTCTCTAACTGACATTCTAACAGATGCAAACTGCTCCCCTGATTACAGTTGGTCCTGGTTGCTTGGCAACCTCAGCCTGCGTGAAGGAGAAGAGGGGGGAGGGGCCACCAGAAGCTGAGCAGCAGCCATTTTAGTAGTTCTTGGCACTTAATTTGAACTTGTCTGTCTAAAATGGCAGACAGAGACAGCAGAGCAGCTAGCTCGTTAACATGCTAATGATAATTACCATTAGCCACTAGGAATTAAATACATGCTAATGTTAACATGGTAATGCCAACAGTAGGTAATGTTAATTGCTAGTGCATCAGCGTTAACATGCTAATGTTAACATGTTAATGTTAACATGCTAATGCTAACTGTTAGCGCATCAGCACTAACATGCTAATGCTAACATGCTAATGTTAACTGCTAGCCCATCAGCGCTAACATGCAAATGCTAACATGCTAATGCTAACATGCTGGTGTAACCCAGATAAAAAAACGTGCATTAAAAAGGTATATTTCATTGTGCATTAAAACAGGCCGCAGATAATTAAGCTAAAAAATGTGTTAAAATGTATTAATTTCATATCTAAAAAAAAAAGAGAATATGTGAGTTAAAAGACTGTCAAATTCATGAAGAAAAGAGTATTTGTGGTTATTCATTTGGAAAAAAACTAGGGGAACTTTAATTTGAAAGGGATGAGGTTTGTGGTCCCGGTCTGTCATACAGTCAGAGGACCAGACGCAGTCTGTAATCCCACCTGACGCAGGTTCACTTTTCGCTAAAGCCCTCAGAAGGAGCAAGAGGAAGCATGTTCTGGACACGGTCTTAATGTCAGCGAGACGGAGAAAACAGAAAAGTGGATAAACTGGAAAAAAGTGATTAAAAACTCGGAAAAAACTAAAGGAGGAATCTCCCCGGATGACCACGACCTGCAGGAGTGCAGTTGGAGGATTCGCTCGGGTGTAGAATCGCAGTGGTGAGAGATCGTCCTGCTGTGCTAATGATAAATGCTAAAACGCTAATGCTACAAGCTAAACGGCTAACTCCGTAGCTAACCACTAGCTTCAATGCTATATCGGAGCGCTAGCTCCGGGGCTAATCAGCACTGCTAGTCACACCAAGTATTGATGAATAGCTCTGATGTAACAATTTTGTCTAGCTTTTACTTGAGTTATGTGTGCTATGTGTGTGACTGTGACCATATTTGTTATTTTAAGCACATTAAGTTATGGCTTCTTACTGTGAACCTTACAAGAGTTTACATTTTGGTTTTTGTGATAATTAATAGTTTAATTGCTATGTAAATAGCATATATATATATGTGATGTACTGTTAGAAAAATAATCATTTGGTACCATAATTACTTTAATTATTTACCTTTTGCTACTAGAAAATTGTGATCTTATTTTGCAATACAAGTTTAGTTAAAGCACTTTTCTCTACAGAATATAGAGACAATTTAAGTGATTCATAGTTTAAGAGCTGAGAAATGAAGAAATATCTGATCCTACTTATTGTAGGTCAGGTTTTTGAGGAACCCTTGAATTTCGATAGAGCCTGTCTGGAGGATGGAGCCAGAGAGAGACGCTGATGGCGAGCCGGACCCTGGAGGATCGTAGACGTACACCGCGGAATTGAATCCTTTTGCTCACTTTTACACATACACACACACACACACACAATCGTGTGGCTGGACTGACACCTAAAGGGTGCAGATATAGAGAAGTGAACAGAACAATAAGAAAAAACACGCGCAGCTGTGAAAACTTTTTATTTTGTTTTTATTTTCTATACTACCCGGTAAGGCTGTTGTATGTATTTCATGTGGTTTATTATTCTCCCCAGCTTCATATTAAAATAGGGGAGCATTGTTCTCATTAACAAAAAGAGCCACAGTGTCGTGTCGTTCATGTGCATCGGTTGGTTACACCTGGGCTCCGTAGCTGAATTTAAATCTTCTGTTTCTTATTCTGACCATTAGTTCAAGTTATTATTATCATTACTAATACTTTTCTGCTTCAGAAGGGTTACATTAATATTAACTGTTAGCCCATCAGCGTTAACATGCTAATGCTAACATGCTAATGCTAACATGCTAATGTTAACATGCTAATGCTAACATGCTAATGCTAACTGCTAGTCCATCATCGTTAACATGTTAATGCTAAAATGCTAATGCTAACATGCTAATGCTAACTGCTACCAAAAAATGCTAATGTTAATTGCTAGCACGTAAGCGCTAGCTGCTCCTGTGTCTAAATAAACATGTTAAAAATGACTGTTTGAGGTGTGCTTTTTGGATACAGACCCCCAGCAACAAGCCCACTCGTCACTCGCAAAATTTCTTTTCTAGTACTGAATTTCTGAGCAGTGTCAGTAATAATGTATGGGGACGACGGGGCCAGAGTCAGGCACACTCAAAATTTCTTTAGAAATTTTTCTAGTTATTTTTACGCCCTTTTTTTGTCACGCTACTCCTCCCAGAGTTTTTGTCGCACATACACAAAACGGGTATCAAAACGACCGGCTCAGTGAAAAAATAAAACGTATTCGACTACCGTGGCCTCAAATGCCCAGCTACAGACATGATTATCCCCTCAAATGTAGGAAAATTCGAGGTGATCGCAGTGATAACACTGTTGAAGCTGTCTCTTTTATAGTTTTGGCTCGCTACAGGCTAATTGATCGAGTACCCCCCTCCACAGCCTCATTCACTCCCATGGTTTTTGGAGCAGAGAATTTTCTGAAAGGAGCAGGGAGCACCTGTGCTTTCTCTGACTCCTACGGCCAAAGTTTATACAATTTTCGCCTGAAACTTGGCACAGACATTATACACAAGACGAGCATTCTTCTGGTCATTTCAGATTTTGGTTTGAGGCATACCTTATAGGTTTTTTTTGGCCACCTTCGAGGGGGATCATTCAGACATATACTGTGCATCTCAGTGGGACAGACTGTAATTAATCACAGACCTGTGACTAATTACTCTGACCTGCAGCTCACCCTGGTTGCTTGGCAACCTCAAGCATGCCTTTAACTAACTTTTTTGAAGTCTCTGTATGATATCAGACTATCAAGACTACATTTTTAATGTTGGCCATTTTATCCTTGTCTCTCAAAACACAAACACATAGATAGAGAGACAGACAGACCACACACAGGCAGACAGACAGGCAGACGCACACACACACACAAGTTTTTCAAAATAAGAGTCCCTTCAAAATAAAAGCCCAATAAAAAGGCAATGATGACACAGCTTGTTGTATTAATAATGAATTTTCTGAGCAGTGTCAGTAATAATGCATGGGGGCGACAGGGCCAGAGTCAGGCACACTCAAAATTTCTTTAGAAATTTTTCTAGTTATTTTTTTTCTTTTTATTATTTTTTTCTTGTTCTTCCTAAAAGTAAATAGCATTTTAGACTATATGTACTCGAAAACTCACGAAAATTTGCCTACCCCCCAGAGTCAGGTGTAAAATTATGACTATGTGGGCGTGGCGATCCATAAAAAGATTCAAAGACGAAATCGGCAGGAAGCACCTGCTGATGGCTTATGATTCTCAGAAATTCAAGTGTTGGGCTTTCATGTACTTTTTCAGAGCTCTCTGAAACTTCTTGTGGTTATTAAGACCAATACTATGCAAATTTCGGCTGCATAATTATTTAGGGGGCCGGGCAAAAGCGCTCTATAGCGCCCCCTTGAACTTTTCTTTGAGGCAGCCCCGCCACAGTTCTGGACACAGAGTTATGAAAGCTATGATGAATTGTAGAACATGGCAAAAAAGTCTCTTGGAGCAATGGGCTACAATGAACAGGAAGCGAGAAATTTAAGAATGAAAATCACCATTTTTGGTGTTTCGGGCTGGTTGAGAAGGGGTCATGTTTGGTGTTTCGGGCTGGTTGAGAAGGGGTCATGTTTGGTGTTTCGGGCTGGTTGAGAAGGGGTCATATTTGAACAAACTCCTCCTAGGGATTTTATCCAATTGACTTTAAACTTGGTAGGTGTGTTCATATAGACTTCCTGAGTAAAAGTTTAAACTTGGTAGGTGTGTTCATATAGACTTCCTGAGTAAAAGTTATAAAACTTATGAATTTTGAGGAAACTGTGTGGGCGTGGCGCTCCATCAAATTTGACCATTTAATCCAAATTTCCCCTTGCATATGGTCTATTTTAACAAACTCCTCCTAGGGTTTTTATCCAATCAACGTCAAACTTGGTAGGTGCATTCACGTAGACTTCCTGAGTAAAAGTTATTAAAATTATGAATTTTGATAAAATGGTGTGTGCTCCATCAGATTTGACCCTTTCACCCAATTCTGGCTAATGTGTGTGGCCTATTTTAACGAACTCCGTGCACGTGCGAGGGCCCGACAAATGCTGCTTACAGCTTTAATTCTATATATATTTTTTAAGATTTTTTTTTGGGGGGGGGGGGGCTTTTTCAAGCTTTTTATTTGACAGAGACAGCTGAAGAGTGATAGGAATGTGGAGAGACAGAGATGGGTAATGACATGCAGCAAAAGGCCACAGTTCGGATTCGAACCCTGGGCCGCTGCAGCAAGGACTGAGCCTTCGTATATTAGGTGGATGCTCTACCAACTGAGCTAACCAACACGCCCATCTCATTATATTTATGATGGAATATCGGGGCGGGTATAAAAAGTTTAAAGAAAAGGGTAGTATTGCGAGAACTAAAGGATCAGTGTGTAGCATTTAATGGCATCTAGAATTTTGCACCCTTTTCCTTCTAGCTAGAAGGAAAAACTACGAAAAACCAAAGAGGACCTGTCTAGAGCCAGCGCTTGGTTTGTCCAGTTTAGGCTTATGTAAAAACATAGTGGTGCAACATGGTGGAATCTATAGAGGAGGACCCACAGCATTACTAACCCTAAGGTAACAAATATAGCAATTCATATTTCAAGGTGATTATACACCAATGGGAAAAAGAAATTCTGCCATATTCCGTAAATAGGTAACCTGAAGAACAGGTTTAAAATACACATACTGTGACCTGTCAGGACTAGCAAAATACAATTATGCATAACTTGTTACACAAAGACAAGTCCCACATGAAATGACTGGATTTATTGTAAACTACTGTTCAGAGGGTAGAATAAATGTTTTCGTGTGGGTGTATGAACACACACATACAAGTACATTACAAGGATAAGGAGGACAGCTAGCTATTCCTAATGCTACCAGCTATTTGAAATTTGCCTCATATCACTGAAAGCAGGAAATGAAAGAAAATAATAACTGTCTAAACAAAACTTGATTCTAACCCGACAGGGCATTCATTTGCATTTCTTCAAATAAAAAGATAGAACTTTACTGAAATGTAGCATCTTAACTTTGCTATATGCTAGATACTACCAAAGCTAACACTGCAGGTGAGTTTGTTTACTTTGGTACCTTTGTTTAATCTGAGTCTGAGCTCTGAAAGCACACTGAGCCACTCCATGGCCCGATGTGATGTCTGGGCTATCCGATTGCAAGCAAACACAGACCCCCCCACCCACTTTGATTAGTACAGAGCTCCAAGGCTGGCCTCCACATCCAGCTAAGTATCTGATGGCTGTCACATCAGATACTTATTTCTTACCTTCATAAATACTGCTTGTTTTCCGAGAACTCTCTGATTCTCCAGTCACTCCCAGATCAGAGGAGGTGGAACATCTGAAACAAGAAGTCACTCTAAAGGTCATTCAAAGAACTTTTCATACTTATCACTTTAAAATGTCTTGAATGGCACCCACGATTCTGTTTTCACAGCATTAGGAGAGCAGGGGCGGGTGGGTAGGTGGGTGGGAGTGGGTGGTGTTCCTCAAACATCCACTTGAGGCTAGCTACAAAATGAGTCAGTCTAAGCCTCAATATTAACATGCTGACAGTAAAAAGGGGTAGATGAACTTTGTCACCCACAACTTGACAATTGTGATAGTGTACAGCAGATCTTGTGTGCAGTCATATCACCTGACAAGGAGGAGAGATGAAGTATGAATATATGTATTGTGAGTTTTAAACAGTGTAAACTGTGTGTAAAAACATAATGTGCTTATTGCATTGTAAAAGCTGGGGAATATTTAACTTTCCGCTTAAGTTTAACTGGTATTGAGTGTGAGGGCTTAGAACTATGTGGTTAGACTATTATATCCACTGCATATACATGTTGGTCAATCTGTTGTTGGATTGGTCTTTTTTTGCCATGTCTGGGCTGTGTGGCACACAATATTGGAGACCCAGAAGATGTAAATGTACAAAATGTGTTTTCTGCATGTCAGTACACACAAAGCTGATTTTTCATGACATTTTAGATACTGGTCATTTTATGCTTGGTTTACAGATTTTTGTGTGGTCTGTTTACAGGCTATATTTTATTCTACCTTATTTATTATAACTTACCCCTCTGGGGACTCCCTGACCTCCATATCTGGAAAAAAAAAATTATATAACATTATAATGCCATCTACAAGCATACAAACCCTCATTGTGATACAGCCATATACCATCTGTGTACATGCTACCTCACCTGAGCAGTACTCATGGTACACCAAGGAGTCTTGGCCCACTTGCCCTATACTGGTTGTTCTATTCATGTCCTGGCTTGTTGTCTCTTGGATTTGGGTTTTTGGGTTGTTTGTCTTAGTGTCAGGGTTTGACACTGCTATGACTTTGCTCCAGTCACTCATCTCTGGGGGCCCGACGTCATCCTCATCACCAAACTGAAACTTCCCCCCCAGCTCCTCATCCTCTTCTTCCTCTATGTGTGATGCCCCATTAGATAAAGACACTGAGGAAAGAAGGAAGTGATTTAATACTTCGTACTACCCTGTTTCACAGATTCTCAACTCAAAGCCATTTCATTTACATTACATCGTTGGAGCTTAAAGAGTCATTTCAGGAGCCGGACCACACCTCAACCGCACCACTTCCGTCAGTCCTATAAATACCCTCCTAACCCTCTGGTTCTCCTCAAGCTCGTATTCCGCACGCGACTCAGAAACACACGGCACACCACCTCGAGCACACTCAGGGAAGCGCATTACCACCTGTCTACAAGTAACTTTCATTCATTTACTCACCCTATCGTGAACATGGACTTTGTCTCACTTTCCATCGAAGGATAATCAGACGAAATCAGGACAGTCGTGTCCAAAGTTTCCATCAACACACGCCAGCAGATCCAGCAACAGAAGCGGAAAACGTCTCTGCGGCCTCCATGCACAAGGCTCTTCTTTAAGAAGCTAGTCAATCCAGCGAGCCTCCACTCAGCGCCTTTCATGCCCATTTCCCGCCCGGTCATTTACCCATGAAGATGCTGCTTGTTTCGTCAATTTTGGGGGTTCCTAACAATTCGCAAGTAAAAGCCAAGTTGCTTCCCAGCTTCTGAAATCTACCCCATAATAGGCACAGCTATTTCGTATTCCAGCTATTCTGCCACGCTCTCGCAAGTCTGTCCTCATACACTAATCAACAAGTCGCTGCAACGCCTGTCCACGTCGTCCGCCCATGTCGTCCATCCCTAATATGGCACTCTGTTACACACTAATACGTTTAACACATATTATGTCCCGATCATTCCTTCCATTATTTGGTCTCTAACTCTGGCCATCACGCACACATTCTAGTTAACTTAGCAGCATTAACTTCTCTTCACTCTCTGTAAACTTCACTTCCTAGAGAGCGTTTTTATTCAAGAGCTGCTTGAAATCCTTTCCACAAACCCACTATATGTCCAAGTCATCCATTCGATACATTCCATGTCGCTCCAACACGGTCATAATTATTTGGTTTCTCAGGTCATTTGAGTTTCTACCCTTCACATTGACCCACTTCGTTAGACCTGCTTATCTTAATTGCCAGATGACTCTATAGTAGTTAAAGTGTCATCATACCAAACTGTTAATCCGGTCAGTTTACATACGTCTTCTCTTCAAAGTCTAACCTACGTCCACTCCTTCCAAGTCCGGACAATCGCATGCACATAATCTCCTTGTCCAGCATTCTCCTGTCTACTACTCCAGTCACTCCTTCAGAACCTGAGCAGTCACTTTAGCTCTCCACATAGCATCCCTGATCATCACTGACTTTGATCGGAACTCAGGTCTTCACAGATCCACACTGTCTCATTCCAAGTAACCAGAAGCGGTTTGGGGGTCCGTCATGCCCAGGTGCTACAGCGGATTCCCTACCGAAGCTTCCCCACACCGCAGCATCAGACCCAAGAACTTCATGAGATCACACTTCATCCACAATCATTCATTTGTCAATAAATAATTTTAACATATCTTGTTGATGGTGTGGTCTATGCTAGTGAATTGGAGCTTAAAGCATAATTTTGGGAGCCGGTCCACACCTCAACCGCGCAACTTCTGACAGTCCTATAAATACCCTCCTAACCCTCTGGTTCGCTTCACGCTTGTATTCTGCACGCCCTTCCCGCCCACCCCATTTCTTTCACTTTTTCTCCTCTCTTTCCTAGGGCCTGTCAGGGGGGTCCTTCATGCCCAGGTGCTACAGCGGATTCCCTACCGAAGCTTCCCCACAACGCAGCATTAGACCTAAGAACTTCACGAGATCACACTTCATCCGCACTCACTCATTTTGTCAATAAATAATTTTAATGTATTTTAATGTTGATGGTGTGGCCACAGCTGCCCACAGGGCTGAACGAAAAGAATGGGGCCATTATTGTAGCAAAACTACTCACATATGTAGGTGAAGAGTTTGTACATATAGTCACTCTGCTCTTTAACCTGTGTTTTTGTATTACAGCATGTAACATGGTCTTCAGTATTATTTTAATAAACAAGTGAATTGCCCTTTATGTTTCATCTGTACTGTAAACTGACTGCTGTTTGTACTTTGCCTTCCAGTAAGCCTGAAGAGCAGTAAACTGCCTCAGCAGGTCTTCCCACACTTATACTGATGAAGCCAACAATCTGACACTGTGGGTGTCTACAAGGTGTGATTTATTTTTTATAGATCTTAAACTCACTGTCATAAGAGTCAGAGGCCGGGCCATCCATCTCAATTATTTTAAGATAATACAATATGTTGAACAGCTTGTTGACCAGTGTTTAACTTTGCTGCATAGGAAACAGCAGCCAGAGGATTGGAGAGAGAGAGGTTACACTCAGAACATATGGCCTTTAAACACAAACCCTTGAGGTTATGTCTTCACAGGCGCCTGTGTTGAAACTTATTTTTCAACATTATTTCATTAGATATATGTTTTTTTTCAAACCGTATGCATAGAGTAATGCAGAACAGGGGTCAACGGGTGCACGGGAGATCATTTCTACCCTGGGGTTCTCAAGCAGGTTATTTAGGCCATGAACAATACTTCATCTTTACCTTGCGCTTATAGTTCTTGAACACCTCCAGTGTCCTTTCTTTGACTGTAGTATATTTCCATCACTTCTAGACATCCAGAGTTCACTATGTCAGTCCTCCTGGTTGCTTGTGCTGAACTCCCTGACATATTCATATCAAGGTTGACTTAGAAACATATGACTTACAGAGGCTAGGCCCTTAGACAACATATGGTTCCTAAGCCTGGTAGGCTCTTTGCCTAGAACAGCAGAGGATTAATGAGTCAGGCTTCACCTACAAACGAGTTCCTGAGCCTGGCTGCATGTGTTGAATTTAGACCAGAAATTTGTTTACATAATTTTTGTGCAAATGTGTCTACCTTGTTACAGAATATCACAGCATAGTCCATGATAGAACCTCTATTTTCTTTTGTAAAGGGATTTTTCACATCCAGAGGACCACTAATCAGCCTGTAAAAAGCAGTTGTATAATATCATTTGGTGCAGCTCAAGGACACATGCAGACTGGAGGAGCCAGGGATGAAACCACAGATCATCTGATTAGTGGATGACATGCTCTAATTCCTGGGCCACAGTCACTCCATCTCTGCATTGACTCGAGACATTGGGTTTCAGTGTCAGAAAAATGTCAAAGTTTAGAAAATAAAAAGTCTATTTAATTGCTTTATGAGAAATGTAGGATCCAGTGCTTTTGAATCTTGTCCTGTACTGCACTTTAACTAGCACCCCATCTCCAAGTCAAACCACTACTGTAAGTTACATCACCATTTTGCATCCCATCTTAGTATGCAGCTTCTCAACTGTAATTATTGCTCTCGAGGGAAAGTATAAATGGCTTCCACCTATATTTTTCTGCAGTTGGCTCATTTCCACATTGATTTGACATTTGTTACTTTGACTTAGATGTTTATCTGGACATTTATCCATTTTCTAAAGTCAAAGACAACCAGTGGAGAACAATATAGTACTCAACACTGTTCTCCACTTGGTGCAAGGCTATTTAATGTCAGGAGCTGTACCAAAGATATAACTATAAACTATACTATATATCAAAATAATAATAAATACCCACATCAATATGACGACTGAATGACTCACCCAAGGGATGACAGAGAAGTGGATGTGGAGAGGCCATGCTGGGTTCTTCTTAATGCTCACATCAGCTTCTGTGAACACACAAATCACCTCACCATTTAGCATTTGTCATTACTAGCCTTTCAAAAAAGATAAGAAGTAGCTCTCCGCAATGTTAACCCTAGTGGGGAGTCACTACAACCCTCTTAACACATATAGGATATGCTGACACAGGTATAATGAAGAGCAGAGGGTGGTGAAACCAGTGTTTATCCACATGGACAACTGGTTATAATTGTATTTTGCTGCATTTCGCCAGAGGCAACATGAATGTGTTACATTCCTTTACAGCAAATCCAGACATGTCCCTTTCCGAAGTGTTACACAACCAGATGACAAGTCACTTAAACATGACACCATAGCTTTTAATCGTTCTCAAAACTAGGCCATTGGACATAAAATTATGTTCTAGTCAGTCATCTTCTTACCACCATAAAATGAACACTGACCTTTCAAAGAAAGGGTTAGGGGTTAGTCCCTGAGAAGAACAATCTGTTGTGCCACGTTGAATTACAACAAAAATAGATTGTCACACCGCGGTGAGGTCAAGTTGGGTTTTTGTTCTGTCTCGTCATTTCCTGTTTTATTTTGATATTTACCTGCCCTCTCGTTTCAAGTCACTTGCCCTTCCTCATGTGTCACCGGTCTGACTGTCTTCCCCGCCCTGATTGTTTCCACCTGTTCCCCATTAGCCTGTGTATATATTGTCTGTGTCTCCCTTTGTCTTGTGCCAAAGTGTTTCGTTATCAGATCGATCAACAAAGCCTTGTTTCCTTGTCCATCCATAGTCATAGCCTTGTTGCTCGAGTGTTCTTTTGTTTATATTCCTCGATTGAGTGATTTTTTTTTTTTTTTTTTTTTTTTTTTTTTTTGTAAATTCTTAGTCTAGTCCTTTTGTTTCTTAGTGTATAGTGTTGTAGTCTTTTTCAGCCTCCTTCGGAGCGCTTTCAGTTAACGTTTTGCAGCCTGTTGATTTTCCTCTTGGTGAGTGATTTTGATTTTGATAACCTTTCATAAAGTAGTTTAGAGTTTTCCTCCTTTGGAATGATTTATTTATTTATTTATTTTTTTTCCTAGTTTAGACCTATTTTTTTTATAGCCTGCCATAGCCTCACTCTGTCGAGGGTTTTCTGTTATTTCAATAAACACGCTCATTGACACCTCTGCGCCAGAGTCCTGTTTGAGTCCGGCCTGACATAGATTAATAATTCATCTGGCTATATGGGGGGGGGAAAAAGCCCCCATTTTGAAGAAGATACCGTGGGCCTGGACAATGAACAATAGAAGAAAGAGAGGGAGCTGTGGTGTCAGCTGTGATGAGAAAACAGCCTCTGAATTGTCCAGACTAAGTGATCTACTGAATCCTATTGACAGCATTCAGTTAAAGTGCTAAGCCAAACATGGTAACAAGATGAAGGCACATTCTTGCATAATGTTTAACTGAAAGTTGAAGAATTCTCTTGTTGTATAACATTAGAGTTTTTGCCCCATTAGTATCAGAGCCAAAGGAAGACAAAGTCATCCAGTCAGTCTTTTAGTCAGGCCTGCACAATAAACTTCACAACACCTACTGGCCAGATTGACCTGAACAGATATTCCTGGTACCCAGTGCATTATTCTTAATGATTATAGTACTCGCTAACTATCACTACCACTATCAGTTAAAGACTGTCCAGCCCAACACTTCCAGGAGAACCGATCTCAGATGCTGTCATTAAAATATACTCTGAGAATGTGGAGTCCCAAGAGAATGAATTGTCAGATTATATTCAGATTTGGCAATCTGCTGCTTTAGTTGTAATTACAGTCAAATGGAACTACTAATCTATCCTTAATATATAGAAGAATAAGATGAACAACAACAAATGTTAGTTACACCTAAAAAGAAGCATAAATCTGTGTGCAAGTCATGATGCTGCCAAATACAAGAGGCAAGTTAGAATCCGTACGTATATTCACCATTTGGTGTAGCCTATAGCCAGCTAGCTACTTTAGAACATTCCTCTGTCATGTTTTTTGCAGTTGGCGCTGTCTGACATTATAGCCCTTTCAAACATAACGTGATTGTGCAATTGACCACACAGGACGGTCACAAGGATGCACTGCCTGTCACCTTCCTGCCTGTCACAGACCTGTACTTGATCCCAGCCAACTGTACACAGCCTAAGTGTTGCCTTCTACAGTCTAAGAAGGCAACCTGATTTTTACTGCAAAATATATTGACATATCTACTATCTACTGTCAAAAAGCCCTAAAGTTTTGTATGGAGAGTTTCTATGGACTGAAATATGTTCCACCAGAATTTGAATCATTTATATTTGAATTTGAATTGCTTAACTTGAATAATTGCATTAAAAAACAAAATTTAAATCACATAATTTGAATTTGTATTATTCAATTTGAATCATTGCATTGAAAAACTGAATCTCAATTGTAATTTGAAATAGAATTTATTAGTCTGGAACTGAACATTCAGTTCTCACAATTCAAATTTAGTTCTCACAATTCAATTTAAATTTTCAGTGTCTGGACACACACGCGCGCGCATAGGTGCTGATTGGCTGAAGAGGCGTCCTGAGTATCTGTGCTCGATTTCTCTGCCTCAACTACCAGGATGTTTGTAACAGAAAATGGAATTTGAATTGTGAGAAGTGAAATTTCAAATTATAATTCAGATTCAGTTTTTCAGTGCAATGATTCAAATTGAATAATACAAATTCAGATGTAAATGATTCAAATTCAGTTACTGGTAGAACATATTTCAGCTCATAAGTTTCCCCTTTTGTTTATTTTATACCATGCAACTTATATAATAAAATATAAATTTGGATCCTTTACCTCCCCTACAATGCAATAACAATGGTAAGTGGTAAAACTATAATTACAATGACCTAAATATACAAATATACAATATTATTACTACTTCACTATGATATGAGAGTTTTGTATATGCATTTTAATATTTTTTGCAATGCAGCTTTTAATACATCACTTCCAAATTCAAGGCTGAGGTTGACAGCAATGCAAACTGGGATACAAGGGGAAAAGTATCAAGGGAGGTTCAAGGAAACAAGGAAGCACTCAAAGGGCACTTTATTCTAGTTCTGTAAATAGGGCCCCACAGAACCTCCGCACTGGACCTGTGCATGCAGTCTGACAGGTGAACTGAAGCAGCAGAGACATTGTAGACATTGATCTGCATGTTACCTGCAGATTCACCAGACCCAAAAATACCTTACTCATGATCATCACATGATGAAGATACACTAAGACAAACCTGCAGTCTGTGTTCAGATATTTTCACGTGCATTTATGAACCTTTGTCTATCGTTCTATCGTTCTTTTTAGGTCTGTATTGGTGTGTATTGGTCCTTATCAGCTGGTCATGCAGAATGCCATGTTGCATTTTCATCTTCAAATATCTCAGTTCTACAGATTTTGACCAGTTGTTATGCATTATCATACTTGAACAGACTTGTTTTCTTTTATTATTTGCAGTTAGTTGTTTATGTATGTGGTGTGATAATGTGGAAATTAGTTTTTTATTTAGATAATGAACTACTGTACTTAAATTGTAAACCCTGTACATCTCATTTGACAATAAAACACATTTCTTTGTATAATTACAACCCTCCTGAAAACGATGTAGGAACTACAGCTATTGAGTGAACTGTGTGTGAACCCACCTTTAAATTCAGCATGCAGCTGGACTTTATGTGTAGCACTTCTTCATGAGGTTTTGTTGCTTTATGAAGTACACTCTAACACTCACGCGCCGTCTGGATCTCATCACCAAAATTCAGCATAGACTTCACTCACGCCGTTTGTGAATCTTTTTATGAAGACGTCGCTCAAGTTCTACCGGTGCACCGACAGTCTAGGAATATGGACTTGGTTAAAAATAGGAGTCCCCCAAAACTATCGTTTAACTAACTAACTTTCTTTCCAGGGTTTCCCTATTGTCTTTTCCCTCTTCTTCCTCCGTCTGTTCCGCTCTTCCGCCGCACGCAGAAGCCGAGGCTTCAGTTACTGAGCTGCTCCACTGAAGAAGAAGCATGTAGGAGGATGTAGTCTGGGCGGAGATTGAGTTTAACATACTATTAGCACATTCAGTAACACAAACCTGCAGTCTGTGTTCACACACACACACACACACAGACACACAGCAAGAGAGAGAGAGAACTGGGTACTCAGATATTGTCCTGTCTACCATTAATAACCATTCAAAAACAAAGAGCGAACATCGTCAACGGTAGCACTATTTGTAAATGGTCTGTATAACACCTTTCTAGTCTGCAGACCTTCACTGTCAGGTCCCTAACTTCCACTGTCAGGCCCGGAAAAGCAAGGGATACATTTCAAAATAAAATCGCGAATGCACTTCCAGTTGAATCGTTTTCCTCAATATATTAGTAAACAATATGACTCTATCAATTCCCGGTCTATTGTATATATTGTTTTTTTTTGTATAGTAAACTTTGTTTGGTCAGTGCACACATTTTCTCTTAAGTTATTACTCATATACATACGCCAATTCATAAGATGTCATAGGTCTATACATTTTATTGGGTACTATACGGGTATTGGGTATTTCGAGTTGAGTACTTGAGTACTTTTGCACTGCTCTTTTTCTATATATTTGTTTCAAATAGTTTTTCTGTTGTATTATTATGTATTTTTATTCTTAACCACCATAAATTTCATGTTTGGTTCTATGTCTATGCTAATCATGTTCTTGTGCTGCTAGAACACCTAAGTACCTCTAAATACTACCCTAACTCTTGATATCTACAGTATCATCCAAGTCAAATTATTAAGTGATCAATGAGAAAACATAAAAAAACAGTCGCAACATGATCAAATGTTCTGTAGACCTTTATTCTCAGACATAATAAACTCACTCATCTGTGCAACATTCACAATAGACCAAATATTTTTTTGTCCATTATTTCGTCTGAAGATGGGGATGCAGATGGACTTGCAGGTTGCAGGGAGACGAAGGATGAATCCTGACTCGGATTGAACTGGGTAGCAGCTGAGGTGGATGTTTGTTTTATGGAAGACTTTACATGCACTTTCATGTCTGTCCTTCTAATGATAGTTGTGTCACATATGGGACAATGATAATGTCCCTTATTCCTGCAAGTCAGATCTTCTCAAGAGCAAGTCAAGAAAATGTTTATGTTAGACAATGACAAACAAACCACATCTGTGTGTGTGTGTGTGTGTGTGTGTGTGTGTGTGTGTGTGTGTGTGTGTGTGCATGCACGTAAGCATCTTTAATCTAAAATGCAATGGCATTACCTTCAAATGTAATGGAATTTTTGATGTGGACCTCCAAATGCTGCCAATCTCTGCCTGGTTTCCTTGGTTTAAAAAGGTGTTTGGGACACTGGGCAGCATGTTGTGCAGTGTTCCACTGCAGGTATTCCATCTGATGAAATAACTGAAAGATGCACCCAAAAAAACACATAAAATATATCATGTGTTTATAGTACATGAAAAGAGCAGTTCAGCAAGTTCAAGACCTAGACGTGGATTTGGGGTGATCTTAAACAGGCGATATCACTAATTAGCTTGTCGAAACATCTAGGTGTGTTGCATCGTGTTGATCACATTCTTGAGTTCAGAAAGACGTTTTCAACTTCGTGCATTTGTTGGGCATAGAGTTTACAAAAATGTTTCACAACGTTACATATAGACAAATGCGAACAGTTACTTTACGTTATGCACTAAAAAGTTAAGAATCCTTAGGTGTTGATGTAACCATTGGTGAAAGTAAACTTTGAAGTCATCTAACTTAGCTTCAAAACAACAACCCAAACCGACATGTAACATTCAGTAATTAATTACCTTTATCGACTACTACAACAGCCCCTCTTTTGACGAAGAACACAAGAAATCATGCATTTACTTTCTGTGGATAATAAAAATCAGAAACTCACCGCTACTCGGAGAACAAGCTCACTCTCCTTCTTCTTTTCGTACATATGCTCTCTCGCTGGTCTCTCTCAAATTTAAAGGGCAGGTGAAAATGACCATCTCAAAATGTCTCCACCTCCCCACCCCCCAAAAAACGTCCTCACTTCCGGGCCTGACAGTGGAGGTCTGCAGCCAGGTGCCTCTCCATCAGTTTGAGGAGCTAACCATTCATACACAGATGCTTTCTTCGGGAGCAATTTGGGGTTCAGTATCTTGCCTGAGGACACCTCGACATGCAGGCCGGAAGGGATTGAACTCCCGATTTTCTGATTAGTGGAGGACCCGCTCTACCTCCGAGCCACACTCATAATCAGCCTTCACTGTCGGTTTGGAAAACAAACAGACAGAGAATAAGGCGAATATTTCCCTCCCTCCGTTTTCCAAAATAACATCGTGCACATAGCATCGTTTTCAAAAACGTTTTCATTTACATCAACCCGCATAAATACGCATTGGTCGCACTTTTGGCGCATCAGCTGCCTAAAACTCTGTTTATCTCAATTTACACGCAAACGCAAAAGCATAGTTTTCCAGAATCTCCACTCTAGCTGGAGTTTTTAGAAAGATTCGTTTTCAGAGGCGAATTCACCGTTGGCGTGTAAAATAGGTACAAACAGAGGGAAATGTCTCCGTTTTTAAAAATACCTGTGTACGTGTAAACGGGGCCTTACTCTTTCCCTCCGTTCTACCGGAAGCAGTCTGTCTGTTTGTCTTGACAGCAGGAACAGGCAAGGCAATTTTTGAAAATGAGAAAAGTTTAGACTTCTAAAGTCTAAACTATCACAGTCAATGATGAACTGTGATATCTATCTACAATAGGAGCAGGTCTTCTTTCATGGGTGGCCGCCATATTGAAACACTGTGTTTCTACTGTAGCCCAGAACAGAAAAACCAAATAGTGACTCTAAACAGGGTCCTTAAAGTCTTGTTTCTCCTTTACACTAGGAAGGTGAGGGTGATAGCAGATTGCAATGCAGTGATTAGTCCACTAGATGCAACTACATTCTACAAACTGGACCATTAAGAAGTGCTCCAGAAGCACTTGGAGGAGCAGAAATCCCTCCGTCATTTTGGTTTAACAACAAATCTCACAGAGTTATTGCCTATAGCTAGATACTCATTTTGTATGGTCACTCTGCTTGGTGCTAATAGAAACCATTTTCAAACACTTTCCTATTCATCATAAATGAACTACAATATGAAAAAAATAAGTAACTAGAGAATGCACTGGAGTGTTCAGTAGTGGTAAATGGTTCAGACAGAGAGCACAAGCCATAGCCATCCTTCAGAAAAACCTTTGTCACCACAAATTCAAAGACTGATGATGAAGCTACAATGCTCTATGATTTTAACCTGATCTACACATCAGCTAAACACATTGTGCTTGCTGATGCACTGCCCAAAGTGACAACACAGACTGAACTCAGGGACTGATGTGAATTTCCAAACAAACCTGATCACTAAGAGAGAAACAAAGGCCTACAGAGAGTCATCATGAATCCGAATGAGTCAACAGTATTACATCACCTCAACATCCCCGGCTCCTCCAGTCTGCATGTCGAAATGTCCTTGGACAAGATACTGAACCCCAAATTGCTCCCAAAGGCTGCGCCATCGGTGTGTGAATACATATGAATGGTTAGCTCCTAAATAATGGCCAATGCCATCAGTGTATGAATGGGTGTGAATGGGTGACTGAGATATGTAGTGTAAATGGCTTTGAGTGGTCAGAAGACTAGAAAGAGATCAAACCGCTGATCATCTGATTAGTGGATGACTCACTCTACCTCCTAGAAGGAAGAAATCATGCTAGATATCTTTCCTGATATGAACTGGGTAATGTGTTAGGAACAAAAGGATGTCACATCATAAATGGAAATGAAAATTATCAACCTACAGAGGGCTGAATTCAAAGACATCCCCAAAATCAAAGCAAAAAAATGATGCGGCAGGCTAGTCCATCAGCATCACTGAGCTCCTGGACAGTCTGAGGTGCAACCTGGCATTGTCGGATGGACTGAAACATAATGACCAAAAGGTGTTTCATTGGATTTAGGTTAGTCGAGCATAGAGGCCAGTCAATGGTATCAATTCCTTCATCCTCCAGGAACTGCCTGCATACTCTCGCCACATGAGGCCAGGCATTGTCTTGCACCTGGAGGAACCCAGGAACCACTCACACCTGCATAGGGTCTGACAATGGGTCCAAGGATTTAATTCCGATACCTAATAGCAGTCAGGGTGCCGTTGTCTAACCTGTAGAGGTCTGTGCATCCTTCCAGGGATATGCCTCCCCAGACCATCACTGACCCACCACCAAACCTTTCATTCTGAATGATGTTGCAGGCACTTTAATGTTCTCCATGGTGTTCGATCTGTCCTAAACTGAACTGACATGGTTTCAGATGAGTTGGACCACAGAATGAAGGAAAAGCAGCCAGCAAGAGTTCAGCATATATAGGTACTCCTTTAATCAGTCGTTAAATTCATTCCAGGTGATAACCTCATTCATCAAGTGAGTGTGCTAAGCTGTCATTGACATTTTTCATGTCTTAAGTGTTAATCTACAAAAAAGAAAATAATACATATAATAATTAGGGCTATCAATCGATTAAAAAAAATTAACTAATTAATCGCAAAAAATTCTGTAATTAATCGCGATTAATCTATCAATAAATGTATCAATAAATTAAATGCATTTTTCTGAGACTGAAGCTTATAATGAATATTTATTTATGTAAAATGATCAAATTAATGTAGAATAAACACAGAGAAAGTATATTTAAATTCATTCATTTTATTGGCTTAAGGTGCACATATGCACAGTGCAAACGGAGAAAAGCCAGAATGAGGAAATATACTGACGAGTGCCACACTCTTATAGTGTAGACAGGGTGTTTTGTTTTGAGGTGATATATTAAAGTCGTGTTACTTCTGTGGAATTTAAATTCGGCTTTGCAAACTGTGCAAATGCCTTGTTTTTGTCCAACGAGCCGTTGGGCAACTTTTTAAAATGAAATGTTCCCCCTAAAAGTCCGTCCTTATCCATCTTTTCGCCATAGACTCTCCTTTAGTTAGGATAGATCATAGACATATATACATAGACTCTCCTTTAGTTAGGATAGATCATAGACATATATACAGACTCTCCTTTAGTTAGGATAGATCATAGACATATATACATAGACTCTCCTTTAGTTAGGATAGATCATAGACATATACATAGATGCCTCATTGAGCAGGTTGGTCCGTTGCTGCGATACGTTACGTCCGCCATATTGGATGTGGCAGATCTGCCCGTAAACTAATACAAGCAGGGCCGGTTTTAGCTGTGGGCAATGTGGGCGACTGTGCAGGGCGCAGTCTCCGTGAGGGCTTTAAGTTAATGCCTCTTATACACCCATTCACACACACACACTAATATATCTGGGAAAAAAGCTCTACTTTGCCACATCCAAAATGGCGGCCGCCACCGGAAGTAAACAAAACCGCGTTAATTGCGTTAATTTTTTTTAACGCGTGAATTCTTTAAAATTAATCGACAAAATTAACGCGTTAATTTTGACAGCACTAATAATAATATAAATTATTATTCATTTCAAATAAAAATAACTGAATGACAAATGAATAAAATATAATATAATAATAAATATTCTTAAATTTGCTTGTAATTGTAGCTCGCTGAAGAGATATTATGAGTTGTCAAGAGACATGTTACTGGCTAAAAGTTGGGCGGCTGTGGCTCACAGGCAGAGCGGGTCGTCCACTAATCAGATGATCGGCGGTTGGATCCCCGGCTCCTGCGGTCTGCATGTCGAAGTGTCCTTGGGCAAGACACTGAACCCCAAATTGCTCCCGAAGGCTGTGCCATCGGTGTATAAATGTGTATGAATGGTTAGATCCGCAAACTGATGAGCAGTTGGCACCTTGCATGGTAGCCAATCCCATCAGTGTATGAATGTGTGTGAATGGGGTGAATGAGATATGTAGTGTAGAGCACTTTGAGTGGTCGGAAGACTAGAAAGGCGCTATATAAGTACAGTCCATTTACCATTTAAAAAAATGCTATTAAGGAATGCGACGGCCCCGCCCTCTATTTTGGGGGTGTTATTGGCAGGCTGCTGGTTGGTCTGCTTTTTTTTCCAGGTTCATCAGAGGTGGAATCATCATCATCACCGGGCCCAGATGTGCTACACCTGGGCAGCGCATTTATCTCCACGCTGGCTGCTCTCTCGGGCTCTCACTCCATTCACGCCGTCTGAGGAGGACACTACGGCGCAGCTGTGCTCTCCTGTTTTCTTTCTTGTTTTCGCACTCGCTCACACACATGCATCCATGCACGCCTACACTACTGATCACAGACACTGATCTTTTGCTTAACTTTCTGATGTCACAATAAACATGTCACGGTTGTATTTGAATCTTGTCTCCTCTCCCATTCTTGGTTACAGTCCCTGAACCCGGACTGTAACAGAAATAAAAGGGCTCCTGAAATTGAAATATCTATGATAAAGGAAAAAATGGCACCCAATAAAATGTTTTTTTTCTTTTTGAAGAGAGAATGAACAGCTCCACTAGAGGGCACTCTGTGTTAAAAAAAGATGTCTTGCTCTCCTTTTTGCTTTCCTGTAAAAGGCCATTAGGAGATTAATGAAATGAATGAAAGAATACCAAATAGAACACTGCTGTACATCTTTAGTAAAATGTTTGATAATTGTTCAGACTCATCCCAGGGAGAGTGGTCTTGACAGTTGCATAATAATTAATAGATACAGTATGGTTACTTTGAAAGGTCTCTAAAGCCCAATTCCAAGTTTTCCACATTAGTTTGGCATGAAAATGTATCTGTCATTGATAAGGTATCCAGTTAGAAATCAGGTCAGTCTGATCCACAGTGGAAAGAAAAGCTGTACCTGTCTTTATTGTCAGGATCAGACTGGTAACACTACCCCCACCACACACTCTGTTCTGCACTCCTTGTTTCCAAAGAAATGAAAGAACATTCATAAAAAACTAGAAAATAAAAGAAAAAGTAGAAACATAAAACTACAACAATAAAACAAATAAGAAAAGAACCTATAGGATAAAAAGCATAACAGTTGCTGTAAAAGTAGATATGACCTGTACAGTAAATAAGCACCAGAGATAAAAGTAACAGGGAGTGATCGGGGCATAAAAATTCAGTAGTGAATGGCCAGGCACCTTAGGTAAAAGCCAGGCTTAAGTTGTTTTTTAAAAATATCTACAGAGGTGCAGTCCCTCAGATCCATAGGCAGGCTGTTCCAGAGATGGGGGCCGCGGTAACTAAAAGCGGCCTCACCAAACTTCTTTGTGGAGGTTCTGGGGACAACTAGGAGTCCAGATGCAGAGGATCTGAGGGACCTGCCTGGTACATACCTCTGTAGCATGTCAGAAAGGTAGGTCGGTGCCAGGCCCTTCAGTGATTTAAAAACCAATAAGAGAATCTTAAAATCAATTCTAAAACTAACGGGTGAGCAGTGCAAGGCTTTTAAAATAGGGGTTATGTGTGCCCTCTGTCTGGTCTTTGTCAGTACTCGGGCTGCAGAGTTCTGTATTATCTGTAAGCGGCCAGAAGGGCATTACAGTAATCAAGTCTTGAGGTGATAAAAGCATGAATTAGTTTTTCTGTGTCAGCCTTGTTGATAAATGGTCTGACTTTGGTAATATTTCTAAGGTGATAGAATGATGTTTTGGTTATGGTTTTTATATGGGTCTCAAAGTTGAGGTCGGAATCAAGGGTCACTCCCAAGTTTTTGACCTGATCTTTTGTCCCTAGGGCCAGGGATTGAAAATGCTGTGAGAGGTGTTCTCTCTGGTCTTTGGGCCCGAATATTATTATTTCTGTCTTTTCCTGATTAATTTGTAGAAAGTTATTTCCCATCCAGACATTGATTTCATCTAGGCATTGTACTAAGTTGATGATTGGGGTGAGGTCGTGTGGGGATACTGCGATGTACAGTTGTGTGTCGTCTGCGTAGCTGTGGAATTCAATGTTATGACTTCTAATAATTTTGCCGAGTGGGAGCATGTAGATGTTGAACAGAAGGGGCCCTAAGATAGAACCTTTAGGGACTCCACAGGCAATAATATTTACATCTGATGAGAAATCACCCAGTGTCACAGTGAAGTCCCGCCCAGTCAGATATGACCTGAACCAATTCAAGGCCACACCCGAGAGGCCAACCCAATTTTCAAGTCTGTTTAGTAAAATATTATGATCAACTGTGTCAAAAGCTGCACTAAGATCAAGTAGAACCAAAACAGAGAGTTTGTTTGAGTCAGTATTGATTCTGATTTCATTGAGTACTTTTACCAGTGCAGTTTCTGTGCTATGGTGCACTCTAAAACCAGACTGAAAAATCTCTAAGATATTATTAATTGTAATACAATTATTAATTTGCTTAAAAACATTTTTTTTTCAAATCTTACCTAAAAACGGGAGGTTTGAGATGGGCCTGTAGTTGTTAAAGTCTGAGAAATCTAGGTTAGTTTTTTTAAGTTGTGCTTAGACAGACATCCCAAGTTCCAAAAAGTCATTTCCGGGAGATGGGGGGGGGGGCGTGATGAACTTGGCATACCTCGACATGTCGTTTGCAATCATTAAGTCCGCCGTGGGAAATGCTGAAATCACTGTTGCACACAGTGCACCTTGCCATGGTGTCATCATTCCTCACTTTAACAAGACAAGGATATACTTTCGTATACTCTGCTGTAAAATGAGTTTTGTATTTTTTTTTTCTTACTGGAGGATTCGCCCTCTGCCATTTCGCGAGCTGCATTGATTGAAGGAGTGAACACAGAATTTTTAAACCTGTGGCGATAAATAATAAGTCGGAGAGAGTACATCGAAGTCCCTCCCACAACGAAAGCTTATTGGTGTATTTTGCTGACCAAACCAATCGGCGCGCTCTCTCTCGCAACCAGTCGCCCTGAACACGAGAACACGCTGAAAAAACGCGGAACAGAGTTTTCGCTTGAATGCATGCACGGGTGCTTCATGTAGCTTATTGTATCTAGTCTCACGCGCTCACCCCCCTCCCCTCCTCTCGCCTATGCCTGCGCAATGTAACTGAAAGTAATCCGAGCATGATGCGCAGGTACTATCTTTTCTTTAGCTCGCACTCGCATTTTTTTTTAATCTCTCTCGCGTAATCCAAAATCCGGGATGTTTTACCTAGCTCGCGGGCATCAGGGAGCCACTGTCAATATCAGGGAGACTCCCGGAACTCCGGGAGACTTGGGATGTCCTGGCTTAGACTATTGCCGTCTTGAAAACCTGGGGAAAGTGCCAGTAAATAATTGAGTAATTAACAATATTTTAAAACCTCCTCTAAAAGGGAGCTAAAAACAGATTTAAAAATGAGGTAGGTATGGGTCAATGTGCAATGGAGGGTTTTAGCTCTGAACCACCTTACTAAGTGCCTCAGGATCATCGTGACAACGATGCAGTATAATTAAAGTGCTTAGTGCAATCTAAACGTTAAAAGACCTTGTTGATTAATATTAGTTCTAATTGTTTGAAATCTGTTATGGAAGTAGGCAGAAAATTCATTGCACATAGTGATAGAGAGAAACTCACTGGGACATGTAGTGTAGGGTTAATGAGATGGTCAAAGGTACTAAAGAGCACTCTAGGATGTTGTTTTGATTTTTTTTTATAATTTCAGAGAAGTGATCTGTCTGGCATTTCTTAGTGCCTTGTTATAGTCCTGTTAAAAGATCAGGTAAAATGGTTGTAGTGGATCACGAGTTTACTTTCCTCCATTTACGCTCGGCTTTCCTACAATTTTGTTTAGTTTGTTGACATTTTCATTTCCAGGGGGCTTGCATTTTTTTAGCTACTTTTTTAGTTGTACTGGTGCAACAAGGTCAATGTTGTGTGTATCGGAAATAAAATTCATTGGCTAAAAAGTCTGGGAAGAATTGTGGAGGCTGGTTTTTATATGGGCTAATAAAACTTTCTCCAACTTCGGGTGTAAGATGTCTTTTTCTGACGGTGTGTTTAGTTTAAACTGGGTTGTTGATGCAGTGGCAGTAAATTCAATGCAGTGTGGTATGATAGGGCGACATCTCTAATTGAGGATATTTCTACGTCTAAACCTTTGCCAATGACCAGGTCCAGCGTGTTGGCCGCGATTGTGTGTTGATCCACTGACAGCTGTCTAAAACTAAGGTTGTCAAGAAGATTTATAAAATCGGTTGCCTTTTTGTCATTTATGTTGTCTATGTGCAAGTTAAAATCACCAATTCTAAGAATTTTTGTCGTAGTTCGTATTAAGAATAATAAAAACTCTGAGAATTCTGCTAAAAAGTTAGGGCAATGATTTGGTGCTCTATATACAGTGACTGTAAGTAGGGTGGGTGGCATTTAAAAACAGAAGCAAGATATTCAAAAGAGTTAAAACATCAAAGGAGACTGTCTGCAGTCAACAGTGTTAGAGGCAGTGTTGGCCAGACCACCTCCCCTCTTCCCCTGCCTACAAGAAAAATAAAAGCATAGTTCAGTGGGGCAGTTTCAATAAGAACAGGAGGTGCATCTAAACTCAACCAGGTTTCACACAAAAAGATGCAGTCAAAGCGGCACCCTGTAATAAGGTCATTGACCAGGAACGTTTTATTGGTCAGGGACCGAATGTTCAGGAGGGCCATTTTCAATTTTCCGTGGTTTATATTTTGCTGTGTACAATGTATCAAGGGATGTTTTATATTATTCTGGAGTACCGGTCTAGGCACCTTAACGTGTTTTTTAGCATGATGAAGTGATTCCGATTGCATTTTAGTTTATTCCTCTGCATCAGTATGAAACAGACTGAAATATCTCGAAAGTATTAAATTTTAATACTTGATTAATATTGATTAATTATTATTATTATTATGTTTTGGTTCATGTTTCCCTCATATGAATGCAAGGGTAATCCCTTAACTTTCTCTCACTGCATTATCAATAACAAATGACAGAGCTCCTAACATTACCTTGTTGTTTTACTTTTCTTTATGGACCTTCACCTGCTAGACTTCAAGTTTGTTTATTTGCATTAAACCAGGATCAAACACGACATGCTGACTTCACATTTTCATTTTGAATCAAGTGATTGGGTGTGAACACAAACACAAGGAATAAGAGGAAATGTGAAAGACACTATAACTGCATCTGCTCTTGACTCGTTGAATCATGATATAGTAACATTGTCTTCCTAAAACAAGACAAATCAAACGAAGAGTGAAGCTGTTTTGACTTTAGGAATTAATGAATTATTCAACGGATGTGTGTATAATTCAGTGTCTTACCTGTACCATACACAACAGCAAGGAGATTGTGATGTGTTCATTCAGCATGTCATATCAGATTAAGTGGTGGTGAGCTGTCACAGTGACTTCGCTGCATGAAATCCAACGACAACCTCGGGACTGACTTAAATAAAGAAGAAGGCAAAAATGGCACAGATTTTTCATGTCATGGTTTTAGGACTGCTGATGTCCAGACATAAAGGAATTCCATCTAGGCAGTGGTTACCAGTGTAGCCTCACAACAAAAAGGTCCTGATTGATTTCTAGTCAGGACAGGTTCTTTTTGTGTGGCCTTCCTGTGTTTGTGCTTGTTTTCTCAAAAACATGTAATGTTAGGTTAGGTTATTCTTCTGCTGTACACTGGGTAGCACAGCTTATTGCAGAGAATAGATTCATTATGTGTAGGATGGTATATGTGACCTTGTGTAATGGAGTAGACTTAAAAATGACTGAATTCATCCAATGAAAAAAAGAGTTTATATTCATCTTTGTCAGCAACCCACATGCAGTTATATAATTAACTTGTTTCATTTAGGTGTTATTGTGTACACAGGGTAACTGCAACATTTTGCCACGTCAAACAAGAAATACATGAAGAGTGGACCAACGCAAATCATACATGTCCGATCCTTGGGTTGTGCCTTCAGTTGGAGATAAAAGTATAATCAACATGGTCCCAGGAAACTGTTAGGCTACCCTGATGGGGAAACACAAAAAGAAATAGGGTTATTATAGTAAAACTGGTCATGTAGTGGTCATCATTATAATAATGCACATTTCATCCTAATCTCTAGATGCTGCTGTGTTCCATTACATCCCACAATAAGAGACAGTACAAACAACATTATTGTAGTGCTACATAGGTAGTGCTACAGGAAAAGGTCACCATGTCAATAAAACACAAATATTTCAGCATTTTGGGAAATACTATTTGCTTTCTCTCCAACAGTGACATGCTCGGATGCATATCAGTCTCATTTGTGTTACAGTACAGCACTGGAGTCAAGACCTGGTTAGCCTAACTTAGCATAAACACATTAAACAGGGGAAACTGCTAGTCGGGCCCTGTTCAAAGTTGAAAAACACACCTCTAAACACAATAAACACAATATGTTTGTGATTTTAGGCAGAGTTACATCAGTTAAATTTTATTTATATAGCACCAAATTAAACAGAAGTTATCCCGTGACACTTCCCATACAGAGCAGGTCTAGACTGGTATCTTATAATATGATAGGACCAACAATTCCACCATGAGCAAGCACTTGGCGACGGTGGCAAGGAAAAACTTCCTTTTAACAGGCAGAAACATTGAGTTACATTAGGAACTATTAACTCAAAAAAAGCCCAGCTGGGTGCAATGACTTACCACAGTCTTGTTGTCACTGTGGGTGCACAGAAGCACTAGACACTCTAACTATAACTATGTAACTAATTCAGTGGCATCTCTTCTTGACACATACAAATCGACTTTGACTACCTAACCAAGCAAATGTTTGACCTTCAATGCCTCAGTATTTATAAAATCCTTATTTAAATCCTTATTTTTATTTTCTTCTGCCATCCTTAGCTGCAGTCGTACCTCTTCCATTGTTACATCCCAGACCACTAGCGTTTCCTATTCGATCCATCCTGGCTCCAAAGCAGCTAGAGGTCCTTTTCCTGGTGTCATCAGCAGGTCCTGCAGGTGGCTCCTCTGACTTGCTGTCCTGCTGTGGCCCTCAGCTGGTGATTGAGATCTTTTGATATCAAGGTCCTTGGTCTCCCTCCTGGTCCGGCTCCATTCTCGGCTGGCCTGGCTGTGCTCAGGGTCTGGTTTGTCCCTTCATAATCAGCTTCAGAGTCTTCCTCCTGGGCTGCTCAGCCAGAGTCCCTCAAAGCGCTCCAGTAAAGACTGGTGTGTGGGTAGATGAAGATGGGATTACATTCAAAACCACAATTGGTACATTCTGTCAATATATTTCAGGCGTAGGAAGCACACTGATTAAAAAACAGGCCTGCTAGTGAATCTTTAACTAGAAACAGACCAGAACTTGGTCTTGGGCTTTTGGGAGAATCTGTTTTGTCGAGGCAGCGAGAACTAAGATGTTTTATTTATTTATTGTTTATAATTAGATTCGCAAGCAAGTAAAGTATTCAACAGTTTAAGCTCACACTGCCTGGATCTGATCTAGTCTTGGACTACAAGGTTTCTGTGCCTGCACCAAAACTATTCTCATTAAATAATTTTGAACATTTTGAGGCGCATTTACAAGTGATAAAGTGTCTCTTTAACTTTAACCATGAACATTTATGTATTATTATATCTCCAGTAATTATGGCAGCGACTGGACCCACTGAGCATTAGACGTCTATTAGACATCTAGTCTAAGTTTACCTAGACGATAGAATTTAAATCCATTAATTATAAATATTAAATAAAAAAACAACTGTAAATGGTATAAATGGTGGCCAAATGTTGGATTAAAACATTTTAACATTCATTGATCAGTGTACAATGTAGTTTAGATTTAGACTCGATTTAGATGTCTAAATCAAGACCTCATATCAACGTCTATTTTTAGACCAAATCTAGACGATTTAATTAAATAATGAATACTGACCAAAAAAACACCTGTAAATTGTAAAATAGGTGGCCCAATGTTTGGATTAAAACATTTTTAACAGTCATTGATCAATGTACAGTGTAGTTTAGATTTAGACTCGATTTAGACGTTTAATCAGCGTCTAGATTTAGACCAGGTTTAAACTATTAGTTATCTTTATTTTAATGTTTTCTGTTATGTTTATACCTTGTGCTTTCTTTTTTTAAGCATAAGATTATGCCACCATGTTAGAATATTTAGAGATCTTTAACCAGAGATTAAATTGGGCCGACTTCCCCTCTTTTATCATGTCAAAAATCAGTAAAAACAGTAGGCTACATCAGTCCTGTGCACTCATGCTGTTTCCTTCCAGAGCGTAGCTGCCCGCTGAGCTTCATTATTGAATCCGTTCTGCTTAGGTATTTGATATAAAACCTGATCAATGGGAACGCTCAGTCCATGTTTGTCACTGATACTGACACCCTTCCCGCAACAAACACGCACGCACCACACAACAACACACCACCACACACACACACACACACACACACACACACACACACACACACAGTGCTGCTGATGTTCAGGTCATTGTTAACTTACGGAACTAAATGTCTTATTTTTCACCTTAATGTTTGTGACAAGGTCACAGAAGACATAAAAGTCAATTATAAAAATCGTTCAATAACTAACTGTTTAAGAAGCACTAAACCGGAGGTCAGCAGACCATATAGCAAAGTAGACAGAGACAGGAAAGGCAAAGACAAGAGATCTAAGTCCTATTTGGAAGTTGTGAATAATTGTAATGACTAACAACTGCTGAATTTGGTATGATGTTGTGACATGTAAGAAAGTTTGCAAACAATTAATTTGATTGATGTAGATTTATGGTGTCAGATGTAAGTAAACTATGTGAATTTATGGTGGTGGAATTAACTGCTCTGGCATACTTCACCGAGAGCTTCATTTAACTTTAAAACGTAGGTATGGCTTGCCTTCTTTTCAGGGTTCACTACACTCATCGACAGCTTTTACCGATTTTATAAACTATCAAGGCTCAAAAGTTGAGCAGGTTTTTTAGTCAAATTTCAAATTTCTAATGCTTATTGATTGCTATTAGCCACTAAGAATTAAATACATGCTCATTGCGAACATGCTAATTGCTAACATGCTAATGTTAATTGCTAGCAAGTTAAGGCTAGCCACTCATTCAGTCACTAAGAATACAGTTAATGCGAACAGCTAATATTAATTGTTAGCGCTAGCGCGTCAGAGACCAGCAGAGAAGCTAGTGTGTTAGCGCTAGATGTAAAGACATGCTAACTGTACTAATTACTAATGAACATTAGCCATTAAAAATAAAGACAGGTATTGCTAACATGAACGCGCTAGCAATTATCATTAGCATGTTAGCAATTGCCATGTTTTTAATTTTTAGTGGCTTAGTGGCTAATGCTTATTTAGTGGGATAATTAGCCACTAAGCCACTAAAAATTAAAGACATGGTAATTGCTCCTGTGTCTAAATAAACATGTTAATAATTACTATTTTAACGTGTGGCTTTTTGAATACAGACCCCCGGCAACAGCCCACCGTCACTCTCCAAAATTTTTTCTGCGGGAAATTTTCTAGTTTAGTGACAGTGCCTACGACACTCGTCACTACCCCCACAGAGCTAGCAAAGCTCTGGGACATTTTCAACAATGAACTGCTCTGGCATACTTTCATTCTCCACCGAGAAGACTTCATTTAAACTTAAAATGTAGGTATGCTTGCCTTCTCTTCAGGGATTTGAATACACTCCATCGACAGCTTTTACCATTTTTAAACTATCAAGGCTCAAAGTTAAGCAGTGTTTTAGTCAATTTTCTGGGTTATAATGGGTGTGTAATGTGGCGGAATGTTTGTGCTAGAGTGGATGACATCATCAGCTAGAGTGAGAGCAGGGAGAAAAATCAGTGAAAAAATAAACGTATTCGACTACCGGGCCTCAATGCCCGACTACAGACACGATTTATACATAGAAACGTAGGAAAATTTGTCGTTCACTCACATTCGCCTGCTAAAACTGTCAGATTTATAGTTTTTGGCGGGAAACGCAAAGATCGGCAGCAACCCCCCTTCACAGCCCATAGACTAACCATGTTAAAAAGGCGAGAAATTTTCTGGAGGAAAGCAAAGTAACCTTTTCTCTGAATTGCTCTTAAAGACACATTTTCACTTAATCGACCAAACAAATATGTAGACGTTCAGGAAGGGCACAGAATGCTCCCAGTGGATTTCGTTCAATGATTGGAATAACTGTTTGGGCCAGAGTTTCCCTCCTCTTCGAGGGGTGGTCCTCAGCATTCTCTCTCTCTCTGTCAGGATTTCCAACTGAAGTTCCAACTGACAACAGGTGCAGAAGCCCAGTGGCGGCCATTTTAGCAGTTTATTGGCTTCATTTGAACTTGTCTGTGAAAATGGCCACGAGACAGCAGAGCAGCTAGCGCCATAGACATATAGACATAAGATGCCGCATTTGCGCGCTGAATCGTACGTCGACGTCGCCGCCATATTGGATCGGGCAGATATCCGGTAAAACTAATACAAGGAAATGGACTGAACTTCATAAAGCGCCTTTCGAAAGTGCTTTAAGTTAATGCCTCTTATACACCCATTCACACACACACTAATAATCTGGGAAACACAGGCACCAAAAACAACGTATGTAGCTTTTAAAGTGATGATTATAAATGTTTAACTCCTTATGTATCACCAAACCAACATATGTATTTTCTAATGCTGAGTGTTTACAGCTACTAATGTAATGTAACCTGTTACTGTGATGATAAATTGAATATTTATATTTAACATTTTAATCTGTGTCTATAAGAACCGATCCTAAAACATGAAGGGTTTTCTGAATAAAGAGCACACACACACACACACACACAACACACACACACACATATATATATATGTTGTTGTGTGTGTGTGTACTATTGTGTGTGTTGTGTGACTCTTTTATTCAGAAAACCCTCATGTCACATCTACATTTCAGGATCTGGTTTATTATAGACACAGATTACATGGTAAATAAAATATTTCAATATTTATCATCACAGTAACAGTGTTTGACCACATAGTAGCTGTAAACACTCAGCATTAGAAAAATACATACGTTGGTTTGGTGCTTACACAGGAGTAAACCATTTAATAATCATCACTTTAAAAGTTTACATACGTTGTTTTTGGTGCCCTGTTGGTTTCCCAGATATAGTAGGTGTGTGGTGTGAAGGGTTGTAATAAGAGAATATAACTTAAAGAACCTGTGTAGAAAGGCGCTTGTTATGAAGTTCAGTCCATTCCTGTGTATTAGTTGTACCGCAATCTTCCCTGGATCCAAATGGCGGGACCCGTTTGGACGTATCGCGAAAACCAGACCAACCCGCTCAATGCGGCGTCCTATGTAATGCTAACTGCTAACATTACGGCCCATTGCTAAAATGATTGCAAAAGGTTAATTGCGAGCACTCAACGCTAGCCAAATTAGCCTTAAGCCACGAATAACCAAATACATGCTACTTCTGATATGCAATGCTAACATCTAATGTTTAATTTAGCAAACTAAGCCACAAAGAATGGAAATAATGCTAATTCTAAACATGTTAGATGTTAATGTTTTTTAGCCTCTGCGCTAGCAAACGAGCATTTAGCCACGAAGATTAAACACAGGATCATTGCTAACAGGTTTAATGTTAACATGCCTAATGGTATAATTAACAGGTAGCCACGGAATTAAGTACATCTCGTTAACTGCCTAAAGCTTAACCTGCTAATGATAATTTGCCTAGCGCGTGATATCTGTCTAAAATGAAGACAATGACAGCAAGAAGCAGCTAGCGTGTGAACATATAGCATTAGCCCATTAAAGTATTAATAAACTGCTAGGATAGGTAACATGCTAATGCTAACCTGGGTAAATTGTAACCTGCTAATGCATATTGAGTTTATATTAGCCACTAGAATTAAATACATGCTCATTGATAAAATGTTAATCCTAGCATGCTAATGTTAAACTGCGAGCACTTAATGCAGCCCCACTCATTTTCAGTCAGTAAGAATAATGTTTAAGTTGCTAGCACGTCAAGACCAAGAGCAAGCTAGCTCATTAGCGCTAGCTTGTAAAGGACATGCTAACTGGTAAATTAGCGGCCAATGCTAATTAAATGCAAATGCATAAATACTAATTAACAGTTAGCCACTAAAAATTAAAGACTGGTAATGGTTAAACACACTAATGTCCAATTTGCTTGCGCGGCGAAGCCGCTAGCTTGCTCCTGTGTCCTAAATAAAACATGGTAATAAATTACTATTGACCGTGTTGCTTTTTAATACAGACACCCCGGCAACAGCCCACTCGTTCCTCCTCCAAATTTCTAAATTTCTCGTCAACTACTCCAGAGCTAGCAAGCTCTGGATTAGTTGATGTGTTTCTTGGCAATATTATTATGGGTGTGCGTTGCAAGGCGCAACACTAGAGTGTTTTCCACCGAGCTTATTATTGAGTGTGCATGGAAAGAGCACACTCTTTAAACCTCTCGGGCTTATTAATTCCTCTTCCGTTTATTTCTATCTTCCGTGGTTTGTTCGGTTCGCTTCTCCGCCCCAGAGTTTGTTGTTGTCGCACATGCACAAAACGGGGTAAAACGTAAATCTAAGCAGAGCGTCAAAGGAGAGCCTAGGAAATGGGAGT
>NC_040011.1:17398845-17413504 GCF_000972845.2 Larimichthys crocea | reverse complement strand
TGAATATGGAAAAGCGTACAGTGAGTTTGTTGTTGACAGTGTTTTTAGGTTCAGATGATGATAGGTGTTCGGCCTTGAATGATCTCGACGTGTGTTGCGCAGCTCCACTGGACCGTGTATATGCTCCTCCATACATTGCAGCAGTCCGCTGTCCCTACAACCATCTGCACCTGCATGGCAGGTCCGTTTCCCTCAGACAAACTGACGGGAGGTTTTCTTATTAGTACGACGTCTTCGGATCAACATCCACGTGTGAACACTGACAGGTAGACTGGTCTCAGCATGCACCCTATACAAGTAGTAATCATCCAGGCACATTTCTCCCCTTCACCCTTAACCACTGCTCATACACCACGATGGCAGAGTGTACCTGCAAAGCTCAGCATTTTAACTCTGGCCAACTCTCCACGAATCGAGACGACAGATCTCCTAGAGTTTAGCAGTTGATCAACCACGTCTCAGTACTATCATAAGCGTCATTTGGAGCCTGTCCAGGTCTTCTCGAAGGAACCATGAGGGCTTCCGTTACAACTTTTCCTAGATTGGAAACAAATATCTGACACTCCCTGTGGCGCTGCGACGCTAATCAGCTCCAGTGCCACAGGACAACAGACGTGGATTTGTCAGTCTGAGATCAGACAACATTATTTCAGAAGACCTAAAAATAGAGAAAATGACAACAAGCATAGAAAGAAACATGAATTTAAAAAAGCGTTGAAACATCAGTTCATCTTTTAAAAGACGTGACAAGCAATAAAGCATAATCTGTAGAACACGAAACAGTAACAGGCAGAGAAGCAACTGAGATTGTAACACAACACCAAATCATTTTCAAACACACACTATCTCAAACCATGACATCAAACAAGCCAACATTACAATCAGAGTTAGCTGGCGACTATCAATCCGAAGAGAGCAGCTTATCGCAGTAGATCGAGATGCAATGGAAACAGTTCAGACATCGCTGTGACATGATAACATAATAAACTCTTAGGCAGCAGCTGACATGCAGAAAAGAGCAATAGCAAAATATATTTAAGAGAGCAACACAACTTTTCATGATGAAACAGAAAAGCAGAGGAGTAGGAAGCGAGCTGCACAGCTCATCAGGTGCGAAATTGATGAAAAATAACATTATCAAGACACATTCAGTAAAGAATCCCATATACAAAAAAACATTAGCACCTCTATACCTCTCACTTGACATTTGAATATCCTACTACCTGCTATTCATCATAGTGTGTAAATGGGCTCACTCAAGCTGCTAGCAGAAGTTTTGCATCGTTGAAGATCACTAACTAATGACACTCCGTTAATTATATTTATTTCAGTCGATTGATCAGTTCACGCTCATCTTTGTATCTTCATAATTTGTCATCCTGATGAAGTGCTGCTACATTTATTGGGACAATAGAAAAACACACAGATGTAAGGACAGCAGCAAAAAGGCTCTGCTCCTATAGCATAAATCATCAACTTTATTTATTTATATAGCACCTTTCATACTGAATTGTAGCCCAAAGTGCTTCACAGAACAGAGTAAAAACAGAAATAGACAACAGAGCAGTTGCATGAAAAACTAGAAATTAAAAGAAAAGTAAAAAACATAAAACTACAACAATGAAACAAATAAGAAAAGAACCTATAGGGTACAAAGCATAATTTAAGAACAGTTGCAGTAAAAGTAGATATGACCTGTACAGTAAATAAGAACCAGAGATAAACGTTACAGGGAGTGATCAGGACATAAAAACTCAGCAGTGAATGGCCAGGCACCTTAGGTAAAAGCCAGGCTAAAGAGGTATGTCTTAAGTTGTTTTTTAAAAATGTCTACAGAGGTGCAGTCCCTCAGATCCATAGGCAGGCTGTTGCAGAGATGGGGGCCGCAGTAGCTAAAAGCGGCCTCACCAAACTTCTTTGTGGAGGTTCTGGGGACAACTAGGAGTCCAGATGCCGAGGGACCTGCTTGGTACATACCTCTGTAGCGTGTCACAAAGGTAGGTCCGTTCCAGGACATTCAGTGATTTAAAAACCAATAAGAGAATCTTGAAATCAATTCTAAAACTAACGAGTAACCAGTGCAAGGCTTTTAAAATGGGGGTTATATGTGCCCTCTGTCTGGTCTTTGTCAGTACTCGGGCTGCAGAGTTCTGTATCAATTGTAAGCGGCCTAGTGTTTTTTTAAGAAGACCAGACAGAAGGGCATTACAGTAATCAAGTCTTGAGGCGATAAAAGCATGAAATAGTTTCTCTGTGTCAGCCTTGTTGATGAATGGTCTGACTTTGGTGATATATTTTTAAGGTGATAGAATGATGTTTTGGTTATGGTTTTCATATGGGTCTCAAAGTTGAGGTCGGAATCAAGGGTCACTCCCAAGTTTTTGACCTGATCTTTTGTCCTTAGGGCCAGGGATTGAAAATGCTGGGAGAGGTGTTCTCTCTGGTCTTTGTGCCAGAATATTATTATTTCTGTCTTTTCCTGATTAAGTTGTAGAAAGTTATTTCCCATCCAGACATTGATTTCATCTAGGCATTGTACTAAGTTGTTTATTGGGGTGAGGTCATGTGGTGATACTGCGATGTACAGTTGTGTGTCGTCTGCGTAGCTATGGAATTCAATGTTATGACTTCTAATAATTTTGCCGAGTGGGAGCATGTAGATGTTGAACAGAAGGGGCCCTAACATAGAACCTTGAGGGACTCCACAGGCAATAATATTTGCATCTGATGAGAAATTACCCAGTGTCACAGTGAAGTCCCGCCCAGTCAGATATGACCTGAACCAATTCAAGGCCACACCCGAGAGGCCAACCCAATTTTCAAGTTTCTGTTTAGTAAAATATTATGATCAACTGTGTCAAAAGCTGCACTAAGATCAAGTAGGACCAAAATAGAGAGTTTGTATGAGTCAGTATTGATTCTGATATCATTTAGTACTTTGACCAGTGCAGTTTCTGTGCTATGGTGCGCTCTAAAACCAGACTGAAAAGTCTCTGAGATATTATTAATTGTAGTGAAATTATTAATTTGCTTAAAAATTTTTTTTTCTAAAATCTTACCTAAAAACGGGAGGTTTGAGATTGGCCTGTAGTTGTTAAGTCTGGCTAATCTAGGTTAGTTTTTTTAAGCGTGTGCTCTAGGACAGACATCCCACGTTCCAAAAAGTCATTTCCGGGAATGGGGGTTTGGGCTGATGACCTTGGCATTACCTGACATGTCGTTTGCATATTACGTCCGCCGTGGAAAATTGCGTTTGAAATCACTGTTGACACAGTGCCACTTGCCATTGTTGTCATCATTCCTCACTTTAACAAGACAAGGATCTAACTTTTCGTTATACTTGATCGTAAAATGAGTTTTGTATTTTTTTTTCTTTACCTGAGATTGTCGCCCCTCGGTGTGCCCTGTTTCGGAGCGCCTTGAGACGGATGGTGTCCACAACAAAGGGGAATTTTAAACCTTGTGCCAGCGATAAATAATAAGTCGGACGAGAGTACATCGGTCCCACTCCCCACACGAAGCTTATTGGGTTGTATTTGCTGACCAACACCAACGGCGCGCTCTCTCTCGCAACCCAGTCGCCTGAACACGCGAACTACGTTCTGACTAAGAGTTTTCGCTGGAATGCTGCACGGTGGTGCTGTATGGGATTATTGGAGCTCAGTCTGCACCCCCGCGCTGTCCCCCCCCGCCCCTCCGCGCGGCTATGCCTGCCGCAAGGTCAAACTGAAAGTCATGCGCGCAGGATGTCGCGATTCGGGTACTAGAGTGGCGGGAGGGAGGCACAAATGGATACTACCCGCGCAGTGGGGTGAATCGCTCTCGCGTAATCCAAAAGCCGGATGTGTTGACCTGAGCTAGCGGTGCAGCAGGGGAAGCCACGTCAAGCGTCAGGGAGACTCCCGGAACTTCCGGGAGACTTGGGATGTCTGGCTTAGACTATTGCCGTCTTGAAAACCTGGGGGAAAGTGCCAGTAAATATTGAGTAATTAACAATATTTAAAACCTCCTCTAAAAGGGAGCTAAAAACAGATTTTAAAAATGAGGTAGGTATGGGGTCAAGTGTGCAAGTGGAGGGTTTTAGCTCTGATACCACCTTACTAAGTGCCTCAGGATCAATCTGAGCAAACGATTGCATGGTATAATTAAAGTGCTTAGTGCAATCTAAAACGTTAAAAGACCTTGTTTGATTAATATTAGTTCTAATTGTTGAAATCTTGTTATGGAAGTAGGCAGAAAATTCATTGCACATAGTGATAGAGAGAAACTCACTGGGACATGTAGGTGTAGGGTTAATGAGATGGTCAATTGTACTAAAGAGCACTCTAGGATTGTTTTGATTTTTATTTATAATTTCAGAGAAGTGATTCTGTCTGGCATTTCTTAGTGCCTTGTTATAGTCTGTTAAAAGATCATGTAAAATGTTGTAGTGGATCACGAGTTTACTTTTCCTCCATTTACGCTCGGCTTTCCTACAATTTTGTTTGAGTTTGTTGACATTTTCATTTTTCCAGGGGGGCTTGCATTTTTTAGCTACTTTTTTTAGTTGTACTGGTGCAACAAGGTCAATTGTTGTGTGTAATCGGAAATAAAATTCATTGGCTAAAAAGTCTGGGAAGAATTTGTGGAGGCAGTGTTTTTATATGGGCTATAAAACTTTCTCCAACTTCGGGTGTAAGATGTCTTTTTCTGACGGTGTGTTTAGTTTAAACCTGGGTTGTTGATGCAGTGGCAGTAAATTCAATGCAGTAGTGGTATGATAGGGCGACATCTCTAATTGAGGATATTTCTACGTCTAAACCTTTGCCAATGACCAGGTCCAGCGTGTGGCCGCGATTGTGTGTTGATCCACTGACATGCTGTCTAAAACTAAGGTTGTCAAGAAGATTTATAAAATCGGTTGCCTTTTTGTCATTTATGTTGTCTATGTGCAAGTTAAAATCACCAATTCTAAGAATTTTGTCGTAGTTCGTATTAAGAATAAATAAAAACTCTGAGAATTCTGCTAAAAAGTTAGGGCAATGATTTGGTGCTCTATATACAGTGACTGTAAGTATGGGTGGGTGGCATTTAAAAACAGAAGCAAGATATTCAAAAGAGTTAAAAACATCAAAGGAGACTTGTCTGCAGTCAACAGTGTTAGAGGCAGTGTTGGCCAGACCACCTCCCCTCTTCCCCTGCCTACAAGAAAAATTAAAAGCATAGTTCAGTGGGGCAGTTTCAATAAGAACAGCAGGTGCATCTAAACTCAACCAGGTTTCACACAAAAAGATGCAGTCAAAGCGGCACCCTGTAATAAGGTCATTGACCAGGAACGTTTTATTGGTCAGGGACCGAATGTTCAGGAGGGCCATTTTCAATTTCCGTGGTTTATTTTGCTGTGTACAATGTATCAATGGGATGTTTATATTATTCTGGAGTACCGGTCTAGGCACTCTTACTGTTTTTTAGCATGATGAAGTGATTCCGATTGCATTTTAGTTTATTCACTCTGCATCAGTATGAAACAGACTGAAATATCTCAGAAAGTATTAAATTTTAATACTTGATTAATATTTGATTAATTATTATTATTATTATGGAATTTTGGTTCATGTTTCCCTCATTATGAATTGCAATGGTAATCCCTTAACTTTTCATCTCACTGCATTATCAATACCAAATGACAGAGCTCCTAACATTACTCTTGTTGTTTTTACTTTTCTTTATGGACCTTCACCTGCTAGCTTCAAGTTTGTTTATTTGCTATTAAACCAGGATCAAACACGACATGCTGACTTCACATTTTCATTTTGAATCAAGTGATTTGGGTGTGAACACAAACACAAGGAATAAGAAGAAATGTGAAAGACACTATAACTGCATCTGCTCTTGACTCGTTGAATCATGATATAGTAACATTGTCTTCCCTAAAACAAGACAAATCAAACGAAGATTGAAGCTGTTTTTGACTTTATGAATTATGAATTATTCAACTGATGTGTGTATAATTCAGTGTCTTACCTGTACCATACACAACAGCAAGGAGATTGTGATTGTTCATTCAGCATGTCATATCAGATTAAGTGGTGGCTGAGCTGTCACAGTGACTTCGCTGCATGAAATCCAACGACAACCTCGGGACTGACTTAAATAAAAGAAGAAGGCAAAAATGGCACAGATTTTTTCATGTCATGGTTTTAGGACTGCTGATGTCCAGACATAAAGGAATTCCATCTAGGCAGTGGTTACCAGTGTAGCCTCACAACAAAAAGGTCCTGATTGATTTCTAGTCAGGACAGGTTCTTTTTGTGTGGCCTTCCTGTGTTTGTGCTTGTTTTCTCAAAAACATGTATGTTAGGTTAGGTTAATTCTTCTGCTGTACACTGGGTAGCACAGCTTATTGCAGAGAATAGATTTCATTATGTGTAGGATTGTATATGTGACCTTGTGTAATGGAGTAGACTTAAAAAATGACTGAATTCATCCAATGAAAAAAAGAGTTTATTCATCTTTGTCAGCAACCCACATGCAGTTATATAATTAACTTGTTTCATTTATGTGTTATGTGTACACAGGGTACTGCACATTTGCCACGTCAAACAAAGAAATACATAGAAGAGTGTCACCAACGCAAAATCATACATGTCCGATCTCTTGGGTTGTGCCTTCAGTTGGAGATAAAAGTATAATTCAACATGTGTCCCAGGAAACTGTTAGGCTACCCTGATGGGGAAACACAAAAAAGAAATAGGGTTTATTATAGAAAACTGGTCATGTAGTGGTCATCATTATAATAATGCACATTTCATCCTAATCTCTAGATGCTGCTGTGTTCATTACATCCCACAATAAGAGACAGTACAAACAACATTATTGGTAGTGCTACATAGGTAGTGCTACAGGAAAAGGTCACCATGTCAATGAAAACACAAATATTTCAGCATTTTGGGAAATACTATTTGCTTTCTCTCCAACAGTGACATGCTCGGATGCATATCAGTCTCATGTGTGTTACAGTACAGCACTGGAGTCAAGACCTGGTTAGCCTAACTTAGCATAAACACATTAAACAGGGGAAACTGCTAGTCTGCCTCTGTTCAAAGTTGAAAAACACACCTCTAAACACAATAATACACAATATGTTTGTGATTTTAGGCAGAGTTACATTCAGTTAAATTTTATTTATATAGCACCAAATTATAACAGAAGTTATCCCGTGACACTTTCCATACAGAGCAGGTCTAGACTGTACTCTTTATAATATTATAGACCAACAATTCCACCATGAGCAAGCACTTGGCGACGGTGGCAAGGAAAAACTTCCTTTTAACAGGCAGAAACATTGAGTTACATTATGGAACTATTAACTCAAAAAAAGCCCAGCTGGGTGCAATGACTTACCACAGTCTTGTTGTCACTGTGGGTGCACAGAAGCACTAGACACTCTAACTAATAACTAGTAACTAATTCAGTGGCATCTCTTCTTGACACATACAAATCTGACTTTGACTACCTAACCAATGCAAATGTTTGACCTTCATGCCTCAGTATTATATAAATCCTTATTTAAATCCTTATTTTTATTTTCTTCTGCCATCCTTAGCTGCAGTCGTACCTCTTCCATTGTTACATCCCAGACCACTAGCGTTTCCTATTCGATCCATCCTGGCTCCAAAGCAGCTAGAGGTCCTTTTCCTGGTGGTCATCAGCAGGTCCTGCAGGTGGCTCCTCTGACTTGCTGTCCTGCTGTGGCCCTCAGCTGGTGATTGAGATCTTTCTGATATCAAAGGTCCTTGGTCTCCCTCCTGGTCCAGGCTCCATTCTCGGCTGGCCTGGCTGTGCTCAGGGTCTTGGTTTGTCCCTTCATAATCAGCTTCAGAGTCTTCCTCCTGGGCTGCTTCAGCCAGAGTCTCCTCAAAGCGCTCCAGTAAAGACTGGTGTGGGTAGATGAAGATGGGATTACATTCAAAACCACAATTGGCTACATTCTGTCAATATATTTCAGGCGTAGGAAGCACACTGATTAAAAAACAGGCCTGCTAGTGAATCTTTAACTAGAAACAGACCAGAACTTGGTCTTGGGCTTTTGGGGAATCATGTTTGTCAGAGGCAGCGAGAACTAAGATGTTTTATTTATTTATTGTTTATAATTAGATTCGCAAGCAAGTATAAGTATTCAACAGTTTCAGCTCACACTGCCTGGATCTGATCTAGTCTTGGACTACAAGGTTTCTGTGCCTGCACCAAAACTATTCTCATTAAATAATTTTGAACATTTTGAGGCGCATTTACAAGTGATAAAGTGTCTCTTTAACTTTAACCAATGAACATATTATGTATTATTATATCTCCAGTAATTTAATGGCAGCGACTGGACCCACTGAGCATTAGACGTCTATTAGACATCTAGTCTAAGTTTACCTAGACGATAGAATTTAATCCATTAATTATTAAATATTAAATAAAAAAAACAACTGTAAATTGTATAAATGGTGGCCAAATGTTGGATTAAAACATTTTTAACATTCATTGATCAGTGTACAATGTAGTTTAGATTTAGACTCGATTTAGATGTCTAAATCAAGACCTCATATCAACGTCTATTTTTAGACCAAATCTAGACGATTTAATTAAATAATGAATACTGACCAAAAAAACACCTGTAAATTGTATAAATGGTGGCCCAATGTTGGATTAAAACATTTTTAACAGTCATTGATCAATGTACAGTGTAGTTTAGATTTAGACTCGATTTAGACGTTTAATCAGCGTCTAGATTTAGACCAGGTTTAAACTATTAAGTTATCTTTATTTTTTAATGTTTTCTGTTATGTTTATACCTTGTGCTTTCTTTTTTTAAGCATAAGATTATGCCAACCATGTTTAGAAATATTTAGAGATCTATTAACCAGAGATTAAATTGGGCCGACTTCCCCTCTTTTATCATGTCAAAAATCAGTAGGCTACATCAGTCTGTTCACTCATCGCTGTTTCCAGAGCGTCGTGCCGCTGAGCTTCATTATTGAATCCGTTCTGCTTGTTTATTGATATAAAACCTGAATCAATGAAACTCCAGTCCATGTTTTCACTGATACTGACACCTTCCCGCACAAACACGCACGCACACACACACACACACACACACACACACACACAGTGCTGCTGATGTTCAGGTCATTGTTAACTTACTGGAACTAAATGTCTATTTTTTCACCTTAATGTTTTGTGACAAGGTCACAGAAACATAAAATGTCAATTATAAAATCGTTCAGTTAACTAACTGTTAAGAAGCACTAAACCCGGAGGTCAGCAGACCATATAGCATGTAGACAGAGACAGGAAAGGCAGAAGACAAGAGATCTAAGTCCTATTTGGAAAGTTGTGAATTAATTGTAATGACTAACAACTGCTGATATTTGGTATGATGTTGTGACATGTAAGAAAGTTTAGCAAACAATTAATTTGATTGATGTAGATTTATGGTGTCAGATGTAAGTAACTATGTGAATTTATGGTGTGGAATTAACTGCTCTGGCATACTTTCACCGAGAGACTTCATTTAAACTTTAAAACGTAGGTATGCTTGCCTTCTTTTCAGGGATTCACTACACTCATCGACAGCTTTTACCGATTTTAAACTATCAAGGCTCAAAGTTGAGCAGGTTTTTAGTCAAATTTCAAATTTCTAATGCTTATTGATTGCTATTAGCCACTAAGAATTAAATACATGCTCATTGCTAACATGCTAATGCTAACATGCTAATGTTAATTGCTAGCAAGTTAAGGCTAGCCACTCATTTTCAGTCACTAAGAATACATGTTAATGCTAACATGCTAATATTAATTGTTAGCGCGTCAGAGACAGCAGAGAAGCTAGTGTGTTAGCGCTAGATGTAAAGACATGCTAACTGGTACTAATTACTAATTAACATTAGCCATTAAAAATTAAAGACATGGTAATTGCTAACATGACGCGCTAGCAATTATCATTAGCATGTTAGCAATTGCCATGTTTTTAATTTTTAGTGGCTTAGTGGCTAATGCTTATTTAGTGGATAATTAGCCACTAAGCCACTAAAAATTAAAGACATGGTAATTGCTCCTGTGTCTAAATAAACATGTTAATAATTACTATTTGAGGTGTGCTTTTTGAATACAGACCCCCGGCAACAGCCCACTCGTCACTCTCAAAATTTCTGCGGGAATTTTCTAGTTAGTGACGAGTGCCTACGACACTCGTCAACTACTCACAGAGCTAGCAAGCTCTGGGACATTTTCAACAATGAACTGCTCTGGCATACTTTCACCGAGAGACTTCATTTAAACTTTAAAATGTAGGTATGCTTGCCTTCTCTTCAGGGATTGAATACACTCATCGACAGCTTTTACCATTTTTAAACTATCAAGGCTCAAAGCATCGACAGCTTTTACCATTTTTAAACTATCAAGGCTCAAAGTTAAGCAGGTTTTTAGTCAATTTTCTGGGTTTATAATGGGTGTGTATGTGGCGGAATGTTTGTGCTAGAGTGGATGACATCATCAGCTAGAGTGAGGAGCAGGGAGAAAAATCAGTGAAAAAATAAAACGTATTCGACTACCGTGGCCTCAAATGCCCGACTACAGACACGATTTATACATAGAAACGTAGGAAAATTTGTCGTCTCACTCACATTCGCCTGCTAAAACTGTCAGATTTATAGTTTTGGCGGGAAACGCAAAGATGCGGCAGCAACCCCCCTTCCACAGCCCATAGACTACCATGTTAAAAAGGCGAGAAATTTTCTGGAGGAAAGCAGAAGTAACCTTTCTCTGAATTGCTCTTTTCTGGAGGAAAGCAGAAGTAACCTTTCTCTGAATTGCTCTTAAAGACACATTTCTTCACTTATCGACACAAACAAATATGTAGACGTTCAGGAAGGGCACAGGATGCTCCCAGTGATTTCGGTTCAATGATTGGAAATACTGTTTGGCCAGAGTTCCCTCCTCTTCGAGGGGTGGTCTCAGCATTTTCTCTCTCTCTCTGTCAGGATTTCCAACTGAAGTTCCAACTGACAACAGGTGCAGAAGCCCATGGCGCCATTTAGCATTTATTGGCTTCATTTGAACTTGTCTGTGTAAAATGGCCGACAGAGACAGCAGAGCAGCTAGCGCCATAGACATATATACATAGATGCCGCATTGAGCGCTGAATCGTACGTCGACGTCGCCGCCATATTGGATCGGGCAGATTGCCGGTAAACTAATACAAGGAAAGGACTGAACTTCAAAGCGCCTTTCTAAAGTGCTTTAAGTTAATGCCTCTTATACACCCATTCACACACACACTAATATATCTGGGAAACAAACAGGCACCAAAAACAACGTATGTAGCTTTTAAAGTGATGATTATAAATGTTTACTCCTTATGTATCACCAAACACAACATATGTATTTTCTAATGCTGAGTGTTACAGCTACTAATGTATGTAACACTGTTACTGTGATGATAAATATTGAAATATTTATATTAACATTTAATTCGTGTCTATAATAACCAGATCCTAAAAAATGAGGGTTTCTGAAAAGAGCACAACACACACACACACACACACACACCATAATATATATGTGTGTGTGTGTGTGTACTATAGTGTGTGTGTGTGCTCTTTATTCAGAAAACCCTCATGTCACATCTACATTTCAGGATCTGGTTATTATAGACACAGATTACATGGTAAATATAAATATTTCAATATTTATCATCACAGAACAGTGTTACACACATTAGCTGTAAACACTCAGCATTAGAAAATACATACGTTGGTTTGGTGCTTACAATAGGAGTAAACATTTATATCATCACTTAAAAGTTACATACGTTGTTTTTGGTGCCTGTTGGTTTGTTTCCCAGATATATTAGTGTGGTGTTGTAATGGGTGTATAAGAGATATTAACTTAAAGAACTTTGTAGAAAGGCGCTTTATGAAGTTCAGTCCATTTCCTTGTATTAGTTTACCGGCAAATCTGCCCGATCCAATATGGCGGACCCGTTGACGTATCGCGACCAACGACCAACCCGCTCAATGCGGCGTCTATGTATATGCTAACTGCTAACATTAGCGGCCAATGCTAAAATTATTGCAAAAGGTAATTGCTAGCACGTCAACGCTAGCAATTAGCCTTAGCCACGAATAACCAAATACATGCTACTTGCTGATATGCTAATGCTAACATGCTAATGTTAATTAGCACTAGCCACAAAGAATTATACATGCTAATTCTAACATGTTAATGTTATGTTAGCCGTCTGCCTAGCAACGAGCTTAGACACGAAGAATTAAACACTGATCATTGCTAACATGTTATGTTAACATGCTAATGTTAAGTACTTAGCCATGGGAATTAAGTACATGCTCATGTTAACATGCTAAAGCTAACCTGCTAATGATAATTGCTAGCGCGTTATCTGTCTAAAATGACAGACAATGACAGCAGAGCAGCTAGCGTGTTAACAATTAGCATTAGCCATTAAGTATTAAATAAATGCTATGTTAACATGCTAATGCTACCTGTAATGGTAACCTGCTAATGCTTATGATTACTATTAGCCACTAAGAATTAAATACATGCTCATTGATAAAATGTTAATCCTAGCTGCAATGTTAACTGCTAGCACGTAATGCTAGCCACTCATTTTCAGTCAGAAGAATACATGTTAATTGCTAGCACGTCAGAGACGCAGAGCAGCTAGCTCATTAGCGCTAGCTGTAAAGACATGCTAACTGTAACATTAGCGGCCAATGCTAAAATTAATGCAAATGCTAACATACTAATTAACATTAGCCACTAAAAATTAAAGACATGGTAATTGTAAACACACTAATGTCAATTGCTTGCGCGGCAGCGCTAGCTGCTCCTGTGTCTAAATAAACATGTTAATAATTACTATTTGACGTGTGCTTTTTGAATACAGACCCCCGGCAACAGCCCACTCGTCACTCTCAAAAATTCTCGTCAACTACTCCCAGAGCTGCAAGCTCTGGGAGTAGTGATGTGTTTCTGGCAATATTATTATTGAGTGTGCGTGCAAGGCGCACACTATATGTTATACCACGCGCTTATTATTGAGTGTGCCTGAAAGAGACCACTCTTAAAACTCTCGGGCTCTATTATTCCTCTTCCGTTTCTTCCGTGTTTTTTTCGGTTCGCTTCTCCTCCCAGAGTTTTTGTCGCACATGCACAAAACGGGTATCAAAACGACTGGCTCGGCGGGGAATCGATGGCTATGACTTTTCTAACTGCGATCAACTCATATTTTCCTACATTTGAGGGGATAATCATGTCTGTAGCTGGGCATTTGAGGCCATGGTAGTCGAATACGTTTTATTTTTTCACTTATTTTTCTCCCTGCTCCTCACTCTAGCTGATGATGTCATCCATCTAGCACAAACATTCGCCCACATACACACCCATTATAAACCCAGAAATTTGACTACAAAAACCTGCTCAACTTGAGCCTTGATAGTTTAAAAATGGTAAAAGCTGTTGATGAGTGTAGTGAATCCTGAAGATAAGGGAAGCAATACCTACATTTTAAGTTTAATGAAGTCTCTCGGTGAAAGTATGCCAGAGCAGTTCATTGTTGAAATGTCTGTTGAAATGTATTTTTTTTCGGACCTCCCCATTCATTCCCTATGGGAAATTTTTCGCAATAAATTCGCAATAAATTCGCAAAAAACATGCGAAACTCTTAGAAAAGACATAGCACACATGTCCCGGCCGAGCCGCACGTTTCGATACCCGTTTTGTGTATGTGCGACAAAAACTCTGGGGGTGTGAACCAAAAAAGGGCGTAAGAAAAGTTTAATAATAACTAGAAAAATTTCTAAAGAAATTTTGAGTGTGCCTGACTCTGGCCCCGTCATACTGACCACTGCTCAGAGACTAGAAAAGAATTTTGAGAGTGACGAGTGGGCTGTTGCTGGGGGTCTGTATTCAAAAGCACACCTCCAAAAGTCATTTTAACAGTTTATTGACACAGGAGCAGCTGGCCTTACGTGCTAGCAATAACATTAGCATTTTTAGCTGCAGTTAGCATTAGCATGTTAACATTAGCATTGTTATTAGCATGTTACGACTGATGACTAGCAGTTAACATTAGCATGTTAGCATTAACATGTTACCATGGTGCTACAGTAACATTAGCTTAGCATTAGAATTTTAGCATTGCTATGTAACATTAGCATGTTCGCTGATGGGCTAACAGTTAATATTAGTGTAACCCTTTGAAGCAGAAAAGTTTAGTACATGATATAATAACTTGAAAACTAATGGCCCAGCAATAAGGAACAGAGAATTTAAATTCGGTTCCGGAGCCCAGGTGTAACCAAACCGATTCCACTGAACAACACGACACTGTGGCTTCTTTTGTTCATGAAACAATGCTCCCTATTTTAATATGAAGCTGGGGAGAATAATAAAACCACATTGAAATACTACCACAGCCTTACCGGGTAGTATAAACTAATAAACAAAATAACTGGAAAAAAGTTTTTCGCAGTCTGCAGTTGCTTGTTTTTTCTTATTGTTCTGTTTCACTTCACTATATCTTGCACCCTTTAGGTGTCAGTCCGCCAACGATTGTGTGGGTGTGTGTGTATGGTAAAGTGAGCAAAGGATTCAATCCCGTGTAGTCTAT
>NC_040011.1:17398439-17398745 GCF_000972845.2 Larimichthys crocea | reverse complement strand
CCCCTCATCTCTTCATCCCTTCATTTCTTAACCTTCAACCCTCATCCCTCAACAATCATCCCTTCATTCCTCAACTCTTCATTCCTTCCTCATCCCTTTATTTCTTATCCTTCGACCGCCATCCCTTCACTCTTCTCGCTTCATCCTTCAACTTTTCATACGTCATCACCTCAACTCTTCACCCCTTCATGCCTCGACCCTCAACCCTCATCTCCTGATTCTCTTCCATCCATCTGTTCATCCCTGAATTCTGAACAACCCTTAATTTCTTAACCTTCAATCCTCATCCCTCAACAATCATCCCTT
>NC_040011.1:17376196-17398339 GCF_000972845.2 Larimichthys crocea | reverse complement strand
TGTGTGTCCCCAGGCGCGCCAGGGCTGTCTTTTGGAATACACGTTCCACAATTATTACAGGCTGTTGTGGATCGGATTGGACCATTTTCTTTTTCATAGTGTCCGTGTATAATGTATGGACTGAACTAAGCACAGCTTTTGAGGATTAATCGATAATGCATTGTTGGTGTGATTAATGTGTACTTTGAATGATCTGTTGGTTCTCGATCGACTGCAATACTGCTGGCTCTGCCAGCTGTCAGTGGCTGTCTTTGGAAACACGGGCGTGCTCAACAATTAGTAGCAGGTTTTTAGGGCTGTTGCGGAGCATTGACCTTTTTTTTCTGGAGATAATTTCGGCCCTCACAGTGCATCGATACATAATTTCATAGTGGATGTCCAGGGGAATGGTCCATAGCTGTTATGATGAGTCCATGCTCAGGTACAAGCCATTTAATACGAGCTGTTTAAAATAGTTTTTTTGCCAACAGGTTGTTTCACCTGAAGGGCCAACGTACATGTTTTTTAGCACGAAAATAGCTCAGTTGGGAGAGGCGTTGACTGTATAGTTATCGCTAAAAGGTTCTGGTTCGATTCTTCCCAGGGGTTCGGGCAGCGAGGCAGCTGTTATTTTGCGATACAGTGCTAGCCGTGTCTGATGGGTGTGAGTTCGATGACCCTCGTTACGTGTTCGGCTGGGTTGAGGGGACCTACTTGGGCACACATTTCCCCCCATCGGCGAACATGGTGACCAACACAGAGGGTAGTCAGATTACGTACGCCTCCTCCTAAATCCTTGTTTCTAGTGTCGCTCATAATTACTTGAGTACAACAACACATCTGTGTTAAGGACAAAACTCTTGGCGAACTGATGTTTTCTTTGTCAAACAGCTAGCAGTCGATGCTTTGAGATATAATAATACAATGAATGACGTTGATTTAATTGTACTGAGAGGCTCCTTTTGGTCATCTGGACGGCAACTCTGGGCTCATGCCAGCTGTCGAGGCATGTCTTTTGGAAACACGTTCAGCAATTTTACAAGCTGTGACTTGGACCATTTTTTTTTTTTCTAGGTGCTCGCTTATAATTTAGTACAACAGACACATACTGGTTGAGATAATCATGGCATGGTTGATTAATGGTACTGAGGTTTCTTTTTGGTGCTCTTCATTGGCCAACGTCTGGTCTGGCTCTGCAGCTGTCAGGCTGTCTTTGGAACAACGTTCGGCACAAACAATTATTACAGCTGTTAGGACCTTGGACCATTTTTTTTATAGTATTAATTTACCTACATGGTATGAGCATATGTTTTCTAACGTTACATGTGCACCGAAGTTAATGGCGCATATCTGTTTTGATGAGTCCATGCTCAGATGACAGCCACTTAAATCGATTCGATAATTCGCTGTTTTAAATAGTTTTTTGGGCAACATGTTTTATGTTTGGTCCACCTGAAGGGCCCAGCCGTAGTATGGTTTTTAGGAGGCCGAAAAGAGCTCAGTTGGGGAGAGAGCTGGTAGACTGAAGATATCTAAAGGATCACTGGTTATCGAATTGGACAATGACTTCCCGGGTTTCGTGTGGCTAATCTTAGAGCAAAGCTAGAGCTCGATTTGTGATACAGCTAAGCTAAAAACCAATCCATAAATAGTGATAGGAGTGAGTCTGTGACGCTCTACTTTGTTCTGGGTTGGCGAGGCAGCTCATATGGGCACACAGCAGTTTCGCCGCATCGGCGAGATGTGAACGGGAGCACACAATGGTAAGTCCAGTTACGTACTCTCCAACTCCTTGTTTCTAGGTGTCGCTCATATTTGACAACAAATAGCATCTGGTTGAGGAATAATATCAATGAAATCGTTGATTAATTGTAGCTGAAGACCAGTACAATAATGGGACGCTAACTCTGGCTCAATGCCAAGCTGTCAGGGACTGGTCTTTTTGGAAGGCAACACGTTCTCCACAATTAGTACAGCTGTTGGACATTGGACCTTTTTTTTTCTAGGGTGTCCTGCATAATTTGGACCAACACACATCTGTGTTGAGAATAATCAATGGATCGTTGATTAATTGTACTGAAGATCTTTTGGTCTCGTGACCAACTCTGCGGGCTCTGCCAAGCTGTCAGGCTGTCTTTTGGAACACGTTCCACAATTATTATAAGCTGTCGGACATTGGACGCTTTTTTTTAATTATAATTTCCTACATGTATGGAGCATATGTTTCATAGTTGATGTCAAAGTGAATGGCTCATATCTGTTTATGATGAGTCCATGCCAGTGACAGCCACTTAATCGGCTGTTTAAAATAGTTTTTGCAACATGTTTTTCACCTGAGGCCACCAGTGTATGGTTTTAGGCCGAAATGCTCAGTTGGGAGAGCGTTAGACTGAAGATCTAAAGTAGCCCTGGGTTCGATCCCGGGTTTCGGCAGCTAGGCAGCTGCGTTTTGGATCATGCTCGACCTGATGGTGATGTGTCGTGACCTCTGTACGTGTTCTGGGTTGAGGCAGCTCTTGGGCACACATTTCCCCCATCGTGAGATGTGACCACACATATGGTAGTCAGATTACGTACTCCTCCAGATACTCCTCTGCCAACTCTTGTTTCATAGGTGCTCATAATTTGGACAACACACATCTGTGTTGATGAATGAATCAACATCGAATCATCTGTGTGATTAATTGTACTGAAGATCTGTTGTCTCTGGACCAACAACTCTGGCTCATGCCAGCTGTCAGGCTGTCTTTTGGAACAGTTCCACAATTATTACAGCTGTTGGACATTGGACCTTTTTTTTATATTATAATTTCCTACATGTATGAGCATATGTTTCATAGTTGATGTCACAGGTGAATGGCTCATATCTGTTTATGATGAGTCCATGCTCAGTGACAGCCACTTAATCGGCTGTTTAAAATAGTTTTTGCAACATGTTTTTCACCTGAAGGCCACCGTAGTATGGTTTTTAGGCCGAAATAGCTCAGTTGGGAGAGCGTTAGAGACTGAGATCTAAAGTCCCTGTTCGTCCGCGGGGTTTCGGCAGCTATGCAGCTGCGTTTGGATACATGCTACCGTGATGGTGTGAGTCGTGACCTCTTACGTGTTGTGGGTTGAGGCGAGCTCTTGGGCACACAATTCCCCCATCGATGAGATGTGACCACACATATGGTAGTCAGATACGTACTCCTCCAAACTCCTTGTTTAGGTGTCGTCATATTTGACAAACATACATCTGTGTTGCGAATAATCAATGAATCGTTGATGTAGAAGAACTTTGAGCTGAAGACCAATCTGTCATGCGTCGCTTCTGGACACGTACATTATGCTCGGGGACTTGTACTTTAATTCCTAATGAGCATAGCAAGTGAGGGACGCATGTTATCTGTTCCAGCTGTCGCATTCGGCGTTATAGTTTGCACCAACATGTTCAGCCTGCGGACTCTACGATGGTGTGAGTCGTGACTCTGATCGTGTCATGGTTGAGGCAGCTCTTGGGCACCAGCATTTGCCTTCCCCATGGGAGCACATTCCCACACAATGGTGTCAGGAATTACGTACTTCCGCGTCCAAACTCGCCTTGTTTCTAGGTGTCGCCATAATTTGGACAACAATACATCTGTGTTGAGAATAAGGGAGGGGGGGTGGAGACAAAAAATAGAGAAGGGGGAAGGAGGGGTCTTGGGTGATATAATTGGGTACTGAGACCAGTACATAGATGACTGGACCCAACTCGCAACTCTCGACTGGGCTCATTGCATGGGGCCAGCAGTCATCAGGTCTGTCTTTTTTTGGTAGCAGCGAAAAGTCGGGGTTCCACAATTATTACAGGCATGTTGAGATGGACATTGAGGGAGGGGCCCTGGTTTGTTTTGTTTTTCTTTCTAAAGAGGAGGGGGGGCTGGCATGAGCCAGAGTTGGTCCATAGACCAAAAGATCTTCAGTACAATTAATCAACGATTCATTGATTATTCTCAACATCGATGTGTTGTTGACAAAGATTCAGTTGCAAGAGTTATGTCCTCAACACAGATGTGTTGTTGTCCAAATTATGAGGACACCTAGAAACAAAAGGTTGGAGGAGTACGTAATATGACTACCATATGTGTGGTGACATCTCGCGATGGAGGAAATGTGTGCCCAAGAGCATGCTCAACCCAGAACACGTAAGAGGTCACGACTCACACCATCACGGTAGCATGCATCCAAAACGCAGCTGCCTAGCTGCCGAAACCGAACCAGGGAGCTTTAGATCTTAAGTCTAACGCTCTCCCAACTCACAACCCAACTGAGCCATTTCGGCGTAGAAACTGCATTATGGCGGCCCTCAGGTGAAAAATATGTTGCAAAAACTATTTCCAACAGCCGAGTAAGTGGCTGTCACTAAGCATGGACTCATAAACAGACAGGAGCCAATCAGCTATTACATCAACCATGAAACATTTGCTAATACATGTAGGACATTCATATAAAAATACTCCAATGTGACTGCTATGACCATCCTTATGTCAATTAATCTGTGTCAGATTAAATAATTACATAGCATGAAATCTCAAAGTATACAAACCAGGGAACTTGTTTTCATTCATTACATCATCCTCAAAATAAAAAATAGTGGCTCAGTGCATCATGAGTATTTCCTGAACTTGCTTGTGTAGAAGGAACCCATTTGATCACACAATCAATACAATCACACAAAAATTTCACATAGAGTTGTCCAACTACAACTCTATTGTGGAAATATGTCCGCAAACGGCACACACTTTTCTGGAAATATGTCCCAAAAACACACATAACATGCTTTTGAAATCTGAGAGCCAAACGAGAACCCTCACCAGTCAGGACAGGATCTGAAGGCAACATGTTTTATTAAAGATAAGGACATAATCAGTGCTGCTGGACAGCATTCACATTACATTCATTCTTGTTGAAATTAATTTGACTGGTTTTATCCTACAGTGCTGTTCACCTTTCACCACAAGATGGCATTGCTGTCTAACAGTTGGTGGTACTGAGTGGCCATAATTAAACATTTCTTCTTTAGCTCATGAATGTCATGTTTTGAGAGAGAATTACGGTAAATAAATAAATAAATTACGTGTTAACACACACACACACACACACAGCATGCCATGCCACCGATGTGTTTGTTTGTGCATGGGAAACAATTTTATGGATATAAGGTGTTGCATCGATAACAGATCCTTGCCATTTGTTGGAGGCTCAGTCATGTTGGGACATGGCCACCCCTAGATGGGGCATAACACAAAGTGGGGTAAGAACATTGTAATTGAAAAAACCCCCAGCTCAATTCCATTTAGGTGAGATAGTTTCAGGGTTCTGGTACTGTCCATCTTCGCTCATTGTCTCTGGATCATCTGGATCAACTGGATCATCGTTCAAATTTTTACCTGTGCTTTTTCTGCTATGAAAAATCTAAATGTCTGCTGTGACGAAGGTCTACAAAGTATTTGTCTTTCAAAAAGCTGTGTTATTAGGTATTTTTTTATATGGACAATGGAACCGGTAACTAAGAGCAATCTGATAGGTAGCGCTCATTGTGACGAAGTCACCAAACTGTAGTTCTCTTCACCTCTATAGAATGTTTTAGGCTACTTTGGATCATTGCTATCATTGTTAGCAAAAAAAAAAAAAACTTCTTGTAAATGACTAGCTGGTGAACATGGTGGAGAGACAAGTATTTAAGGGAAACACTGAAAACTGAGGCACAATTCTGTGACTGAAGAGAGAGGCAGAAAGAGATACAGACGCTGACAAGACAAACTTCAGTACATGACATTATTGTGTTTGATCTGATGAACATCTGTTGTCTGTATACCTCTAATACGATTACAAGCATTACCACCCAGTTCAAATGTTTTTTTGAAAATATCAGCTGTGCTTGAGCTCTGCTGTTTTGCTAGTGTTTACTGCTCAGTTTGACACAAATAAACATGGAAAAACCATAAAACCTGACCTCTGATTGTCACCTTTGGTGATGTCAACTACTGTAATCACTTTAGTGTGGATTTTTCCTTTAAATGTGTTTTCATACCAGACAGAAGGAAAGCAGCTTTGGCGCTGTGTATCTGTAGGACAGGTAGATGAAAGCCAGTCGTCCTACTGTGATGGAGGCCCAGAATATACTGTCCAAACAGCCGGCAGTCTTATGTCCCATCAGCAGAGGAGGGGACACAGCGAACGTGTAGACAAAGCCAGCGTAGGAGCCCTGCAGGGCAAGAGACGTTGCAGGAAGTAAGCATGGAACAGATGTTTTTAAGTCTGACATGTACACAAATTGCTGAGAGCTTTTACAGAACTGTCAAATTTCTGACTGCAAACGAACCCCTCCAACACACCTCACAGTTTGAAAATCGTTGGCATAGACTATAGTGTTCAGTGTTTATGTGTTGTGTGTGTAGTGCTGGCGGGAAGTCTCACTATAATTCCATCAGTCATGAAGAGGATGGCTCCACCCAGAGCGTGGAGGATGAAGAAAGTAGCAGGGCGACTCTTGAGCTTGGAAAGGTTACAGCAGATAAAAAACCTCCAAAAACCTGGAGAGATTTGGAATATTGAGACGTCTGTCGTTTCATTTGAACAGAGTGGTCACAAACCACATGGTCACACACACATACATGCATGCATTACCTCGATCACTGTCCCCAGTGGAGCTTGTGCTGGACACAGAGTTTCTATTGAGCAGAGGTGGACTGCTGCTGAGGCAAGGCAGTAATCTCTCATGGGACATCAACACGAGCACTGCCACTGGCACAGGGAGCTGACAGGACACACATGCACACACACAGACACACACACACACACACACATACACACATACACAAGGCTAATTTTTAACCAAGTTAACAGTCAACACTTCCTGTCAGCTGATTCAAATTATGCTCCGAAAGAAGTAGAATCCGGGCTGTCTTATCTCGTCCATTGCTTCAAACAGATCCAGTGCAAATATCAAAACACAGAGGTATTTCTGCTTTATCTGAGAGACACTATCTGAAGAAATGCAAATCATTCTGAAAAGAACAAAACTGAAAACATGTGAAAACAACTGAGTGACATTGAAGAGCACTAACACTGTCTGGAAATTTCATTATATCATTTAATTCTATTTGGGCCATTTTCATGTGAATGTGTGCAGCACTGCATGAGAAATCTTGTCATGGGATGCTTGTATAATTAAGAACCAAAATAACTTTTTCCTCACTAGAAAAAGGTGTATCATTGTTGAGACAACATTTTCTGCATTAGAAGCTGTTTAACCACACACCCTGAGTGTAAACAGGATGTATAATAATCTCTTTGGCACTCTTTAACACCACCATTGCTAATGCGAAATGGAGAAAACTAGCAAGCGGTGCTAACAGACAATCATAGTACCAAACCATTTGGGACGGGAAAGCATCTCAGATTTCACACACAAGATCATGGCCAACAGTGATGTTACTTTGTTGAACTGAACGAATGTCATATTACCTTTAATTTGTCACACTTGTACTTTCTTTATTTCTGTCTTTGTAACTTAAAATCTATCTGTTCTTTTATTTCTGATATAGCAGTGCATGGGATGTGGAACTTGGACATTGACAATGGCAATGAAGACCCAACTTCTGTTCTAGGTTGACTGTATATGTGTTTGCTTCATGTTTTTTTTAGCATTGAATGATAAAGACATGTTAGTATGTTTGCACGATCAAAGGCTAAAAATCAGTCAGTGTGCTCCAGACTAGAAGATGCTCAGAAAACTGTTTCAAACCATTAGTCATGATACTACATGTCATAAGTTATCTTTAATTTTAGTCAAACACAGCTACATCTGATCACACATCAAGCTTGCTAACTGGCAGCTACATGAGTGACTGTTATTTACCTATTCACTGGTAATGACATTTAAACGGATATTAAACAGATCACAAGCATGCTCTGTATACATTTCTGTGTCAACAATCACATGACACATCTAACATTTGCCAAGAACTCACATTGATAAGAGCCATGATCCAGAAAGCGTACGACACCCTGGTGATGACTACACCCTCGGTGTACAGAGGATACTGGGAGATGTTGTGAAGCCCTGAGCCATGCCCGTGCACCATGCTGCTGCGGAGGTGGTGAAGGTCTGAGGAAGAGGATGAGTTGGCGGTCCAGTTGACACTCAGGACACAGTTGCCCTCTGCAAGGAAAGGATCAGCCACCAGGGGACTGACCAGTGCTCCCAGGCCTATGAAGAAATGTAAGGCCTAGAGCGAGACGTGAACACAGATTCCCTTCAGATCATATTTTGTGGCCATTTGGTCCCTACTGGTTAATTTGCATACCATATACTGTACAGGCACACACAAACACATACACACACACACACACACAGTCAAAGCTGTCGTTTTCCCTCTGCTCCCTCCTCTGACCTGCAGGAAGATGGCGGAATCCTTCTGGTACAGATTCACTAGCTGCAGATTGGCGATGGTGTCGATCACTCCCATGGCTTTGCCAGCGAGCGCCATGGCGACAGACAACAGTACAATGTGGTGACATAGTGGTATGATGGCAAATACAAGTGAGATGACGAGAGTGCAGAAGAGAAGGGCCGACAGAGACGATAGGAGTCTGGAAAAGACAGAGACGATGACACCACAGCATCATGCAGTGCATTCAGATCAGATCAGTCGTCAGTCAGTCAATTTGTTGGTCTTTGAGAAGTGTACATTTGTTATGTATATGTATAGTACTTTTGGTTTGAATGTTTGATGTACTGTAACTCAGGCCAGATCAAACAGGGGATTTCCAGCAAGCTGTCATTGGTGCAGTTAAGTCACCTTGATGGCTCGCTGCTCCACTAACATTTATTTACCCAGCAGGTTTATCACAGCCCTGCAGCAACAGCAAACCTCCACATTATCTTCACCTTGTATTCTCCTTCTTTTCTGCCAACTTTCCACTCTCTTTTTAACCTTGTCCTACATTGCTTTTAGTTTGTTGAAGGGACATTCCGCACGGTGGCCTGTGATAAAGGGACACAGAAACATTAGGAAAAATAGCTGTGATTGGTAGTGGCTGTAACCATCAGTGTTAAAAATGAATGGAGCTGCACTGAACTGTCACATACTGTAACTTGCATCCATTGGGAAGCATTTACTGAGATGTGACTTTATATCAGAAATTATGTATCCAACCTATTGTGAAATAAATTATTTTAAAGCAGTATCTAAAGGACTGTAGTATAAAACTTCCCAAAGTACCTGATTGAGAACCACATGACTGAGATCAGCACGCCGATCAGTCACTCCTGAAAAAATGACTAGGAGAGAGAGGGCAAGTGTGTGACATAAGATGTTCAGCTACCACAATCTCTAAGTCGTAGAAATGCAAGTGGTTGAGTGATCTTTGCTTTTTGGCTAGGTTAGCAGCAGGGATGGTCATGTTGTTGACCAAACTGTTGGATGGATCTCCATGAAATTTAAACATTCCCTTCCCCAGATGATAAATCATGCTGACTTTGGCCATCCTCTTATGAAAAGTCCATATTTGATGAGGTCAAAATTGTAATTATTTTAATTATTTAATATTTTGGTTTATGACCACATTCCCATCGGCCTCAACTGTACTTTATTGCTAATTAGCATGCTGACATACTGAAATGAGATGGTGAACATGGTATAAACATTGTACCTGCTTAACATTAACATGTTAGCATTATCATTGCTTTTTTTTACTGAGGCCCAAATGGCAGACTAAGAGTGTCTCTGAAATAGATCAATGTGTGACAAAGGAGGGATACTTTCATTCACACACTTAGATAATGTAAAACATAATGCATCAAGTACAAGGACACTTTCCCAACACATGTCTCTATCCACTTTGCATTTGCATTTCACAGGTCACCGTTCACTAGCTGCTCAGTGTGTGAGGTGACGCACAGACCAGGAACCACCGTCTGTCATTTGAATGTAGCAGATTTGCCAGTCAAATACATTTTAGTCTAACTGCCAAGTGTCACTGCAGTTATTGAGGTCATTAAAATACTCCACATTAATGCATTTAGTCAGTCATATTAATTATTCAACCTCAAGGGCAGAGCTGTAGCCAGCGTTTTAAAAGAGGTTATGTGACCAAATTCTCCAGCAGAACTACACCAAACCAACAAAACTCTGTACAAGTTTGGTGGGGTTTTTTTTTTACACAGAATGTTACATTTTCTTTCTTTATTTAAGTGTTTAATTAGAAAATGATATCTCTCCATGGAATTCTAAATGTTAAATTGCCTTGTGTTAAATGTATTTGATTTTATCATACTGCCTGCCCCAGAAATAGCTTTGACCTCTGGCAGGTTGAACACATGCAAGCATTGCACTCTGATATACTTTGATATACTAAGCTTAAATGATACTGTTTTGTTGGCTTTAAATCCTCGTTGTTCAGGATCCCACTGCTGTATGTGTAAAATGACTAAAAAGTTGCAAAGTCAACATATTTTAACTTAAAAATGAATTTTCTTTTTACTAGACCATAGTAAAACCCTATATGTAGAAACATACTGAAGTGGTAGTGAGTCAACCTGGACTTGTACATTTGAAGGTGACAGAATATAGAAATGATAATAAAGTGTTTTTATTACATCAAATAAGGAAACATCAAGTTTTATATGTGTTATGAACAGTGTATGAACACAAACTGTATTCTCATCGTTTGTTTACAGTACTATACTGTAATAAGTAACTATAATTATAGAGGAGTCTAGAGAGAAAGAGTGCAAATAAGCAAACTGTTATAAAACTCTAATAAAAGAAACACAAGCAGACTTGTTTTGGATTTATGATGAGAGTGCTGTCAGCACTAGTCACAGATATAAAGTATATTTTATACTGTACAGAGCTGATGTATATTTCTCTTTGTATATTTTCTTACATGGACAGATGTTCATCCCTAAACTTTGGTTCTATTTATACTGTGATAATTTGATTCATTGATGTACCTCATGTATTTTTGTGCCTAATAATAATAAATGTTTGGTGTGTGTTTCTGAGCTGTTAAAAGAGGCCTGCAGGATCCAAAACAAAACATCTCAGTATTTATGTTACTAGACATAATTAGTCTTAAAATTACAACGACCACGGGAATATTAGAGTCTTTTAGATGGATGAGGTCAGTAAACTAACTGATGAATGTTTATAGTTTTTACATTTTATTAGCATCCCTCTCTGTGCTCACTATCTACACTCACGTTTTCTTGAAGCGTCCTCCCAGGCCGCTGCCCACCAACAGGAAGAACTGCTGGGAGAAGAAGACCCAGGTGATCTGCTGCAGGGTAGACTGGGTCTGACACCTCAGGTCCAGGATGGTGGGTCCCAGGAAAGCGATGCAAAGGCCGAAGCTGAAGAACACACTCCAGTAGGTGAGAGTTTGGCGCCAGTGGCGCTTAAACAGCGACAAGATCCGCTCGTCCAGCAGCTTCATGTCGGTCCTGGTGTCCTGGTGGTCTGAACTGCTGCCGGCGGATCATTGACTCTGACTGCTCATGAAGCTCTGTCACACCGAACTACTCAAAGTGCCAGCGGAGAAAGTAAACACGACTTCACTCAGCCTGGGAACTGCACCAGGTTCCAGTTATCCCATTGACGGATGTGACGCTGATTGGCTGATGTCTCCAGTGTACAGCCCACTTTCTGACTGGTTACAGATCAGATCATTGGTGTGTCGTTACTTCGACACACTACTGTTGTTGTTGAGAATAATATTTTGAGTGATTATCATAGAAGTTTTATAAATCTTTACAGGTGCCTGTGACATCATCATTATTGCATTTCTTACACTGTTAAATTGAGAAAATGAGAAGTCATCTTATTTTCTGGGAAAGATGGTAAACAAAGACAACAATAAATGCGTAGCTAGTCTACAAACAACCCAAATGAACTTGGATACCAGAGGGTTAAAATTAGTAGTCATTCTGAGTGGCCTTAACATTATATTATTATAGAAAGTCAGGTCCATAATATATTATTATAGTCCACTAAAATCCAGGTCTGGATGATTTGACATAAATCCCCTTTAGGCTCCCTGAGGCTTCACATGTCAGAAGAACACTGATGACTTAGCTGTCACTGAATGAAGTGACATCTCATTACCTCTCAGTGTCGTGTTTGAAACAGGAAGAAAACGGCACTTTGAAAACCTACATACATATATACAGTCTTATAATGAAACAGTACAAATAATCTGGACATGCAAATGCTCTCTAGACTTCTTTGTTTATGCAATTCAGATAGTAGAATCAATATTTAAATTCAACACTGTCACAGATTAAATTATTATGTTCTATATTGGTGCTATGTAACTAAGTTAACATCCTGTACTGACCAATAGCACCATCTTCTGTTCACCTATGTTACTGTACCTATTCATTTGTACTGTATCAAAAACATATTTACTCATAATGATAGACCTAACAATGTAAGTAAAACAAAACAAAACATTGAACTAATGGTTGTGTTTCAGAATTTCAGTAGTTTATTTATTTATTCATTAATTAATGAATTATTTAATCAATTTTATGCCTGTTGGCCGTCACAATACATTCAATTTTATAACAGTGTAGACAAATCACACAAAATATCACATCTTATACAAAATCTAAACTTATCTTTTATAAAACATTTAGACATCATCTGCAGGTTTTTTTCTTTATTTTATTTTAAATACAGTGCTCTATATTTTTAACAGCATAAAACTCACTGAGAAAGATGAAAACATCTGTTAAAATACATATATATATATATATATATATTATTTCTTTTTCATTACAGTATTTAAAATAGCTTCATTTACCACAACTAAAACACACAGTAATACTCCTGTCACTGAGGGAAGAAGGGGGGAGGTTGGAAGTGTAACATCCACAGCTATACATCCCTCTGACGTTCCAGCAGGTTTGCCCTGAATTTCTTTCGTCCTTGTCTTTGTGAACTGAGGGTTGGTTGGTAGCAACATAATTATTCCATCAACCTCATTCACTTTTAGAGGTAGAAAAACTTTCAGTGACCATTTAGCTTTCACTGGCATATATCTTGTACTTAACATACTTACGTATTTAACTTGTACACAAACATAAACACCTCTGACCTGCACCAATATGACTCTGGCACTGGAGTGCTTTAGAGGTTCAGTGCTTGGCTTACGGGCACTTGAACATACCCTGCTTTGGAAGGTCAAACCAACAACTCTCTGGTAACTGGTTAGCTTCTCTACCTCTGTCTTCCTTATGGTGTGTCTTATGGTGTCACTCATTGGCTCTTACTTGATGACTCAATTCTGTGGACCTAATCATCTACAAGTGTTATATCAAAGGCATCTGCTGTGGACTTGACACAGTGAGAGTCATCAAGTTCACATGGAGCATTTGCCAACATGGCAGTCACGAGAGTCATTAAGTTCTCAACATGTTCTAGCATGTGGTTGTGTGTACACTGTTTGCACCAAGCAATGTGTACATATAGTACTTGAGTGAACCAAATGTCATCTATACTTGCCATTATTCTCTGGTTCTTAGTTGTTTTTTCTTAGTACCAGCTTGTGTGTTTTCTACTTGCTTTTGTTGTTTTTGTTTTTTTGGTCTTTGTTATCTGATTACCTGTGTGTTTTAAAAGAAGGTAAGGGAAATTACGTGATTGGATTTGAGACAATCATCACTGAGGAGCCATGCACAGTTGAGAGAGATGTTTCAATGTTCTTATGGCCAGGTCAAGAGGCAAGCATTGGGCTTAGAGTCACAAATCAGGGCGTGAATGGGCCTTAAACTGCCTGGGAAAGGATGTCAGGATGGCACTCTAAAGGCTCAGGTATGCTTGAAATAAAGAAAACACATCTAAAGTGTTAAAAGGACACCTTAAGTTCCAGTGTCATACTGGTGTGGGTTTGAGCACTTCATCTGAAGTGACTAACCCCTTTAGTGTCACATGAGACAAGGTTTGAAAGGCTGTCTGGGAAGGGATATCAGGATAGGATTGTAATAGCATCCTTCACTACTCTTTTGCACCATCTGTCCACATTGATTTATATGTAGATACTACTAAACTCAAAGCAATGGCAATGATCCTTTAGATGTTGGTCAACTGCTGAGCCTTCATCTGAGACCTGGCCCTCAACATGTGACCTCAGTGACTTTCAAGTTGTGAAAAAGGGGTCAAATGCCTGGAAAGGGGTCAATATTCTTCAAACAAAGCCCTTGTCTGATGATCTAACATCCATAGCATTTAAAGGTCAGAAACTGCATTCAACTGCATTTTTGTAACCCTTCAGAAACATCTTGATTTATGCAGCAAATGACCAGGTGTTTGCACTTCACAGAGTACTTATGATTTGAAAAAAGCTGTCTTTGTTCATCCAACACACAATTACTGTATTTTGTCTTTCTTTTTCTGCAAACAAGTGGAACACAATGAATGCCTTCAAGGAAAGACTGTCCTTTGTCCCCTTTTGAGCAATTATCAAGTCTTACCCTACTCTACAACAACAGGCTTACCGTCCCACTTTCGACTGTGACTGGCAAGCACTTTCGCCTTCAGGTGTGGTTAGACGATGCAAAGTATGAACTAGTTTGTTTCAACCATACCCCTGAAAGAAGGATGGCAGTAGGTAACTGATACTGTAATCCACAAAGACTTTGAGTGTCTCTTTCATATTGCACTGAATTTAACAGACCACCTTGATCACACCTCGGTACTCATTTAATGTTGCCCCAACCCCTTGTCACTTGTTTACATAAGGACTCCGCAGCATTTTTTTTCTGCTGGATCTCAGCAGAACTGGACAGACTGGAAAGAGGATGGAGATATAGAGGGAGTGAGGGAGTCAGAAAGAGGCCCTTAGCCACAAGCAGCCATCACTTTTATGTCAGCAGATCATATTATATGGCATAAGGATAACCTGCGGGCTCAGTCTCAGTCTCATGGCAACTGAGGAGGACATTAGATGAGGATGATTTATAAATCCACTTTTGCAGATACATATAGTTTCCAAAGTTTTACTGTATACTTTTATATATTTCCTATTGCTGCTCCCTGGGAATAGGTCCAATAGAGCTGTGTAAAATATAAGGGGTAGTGGTGAGTCCTACTGAGAGTAACTTGCTACTAGGAAGTACTTGTATATCATACTTTCCCAGTTTACTGGTCAAGGGTTAAGGGTTTTTTATATGATATGGGGGTCATATTTTGGAACGGTAAGACACACAGGGAAGGGAGCAGGCTTCAGAGGACACTTCTGGTTTGTGCAAATAGGAGACTAAGAAGTATATGTACTCATAGTGAGTTATTTACACACACAAAGCAAATGCTTCCTAACACATTGGCTACACAAGATCAAATATAGATTCTTCACAAGCCAAAAAATCATGCACAGTTTTACTAAGGCAACTTCAAAGACTGGAGTGAAAGTCAGCTGTTAACACTGTATGGAACAAAACCCCACACTGAGTTGAAACACTGGGGTGCTGTAGCAAGGCAAGTCTGTTGCCAGGAATCCATTTTACAGTGGAGTTTTACAGTTTTTTTCATGATGGGGGTCAGATTTTTTTTTTAATAAGCTTCATTGTTTGTTTCATGTGTGTAGAAGTACTGTAAATGAAGTGTGTTGCTACGGTTTTAATGTCTGCACTGCTTGTATATGTACAACTTTAAGACTGTCAGGTTACAAAACATACCCATATCTGCCATATCGATGACTCTTTTTTTGACAGGGATGTAATCAATTTATCATGGATAAATCAGATTTTGTTTAAGTCATGCTAGCTTACTGGCTAGCTGACATATCTAGGTTTTTTAGCAACCTGGGGGTACTTTGGGCATTTTATAAGATGCTATTTTCAGATTGAATATGTTTACATTTGACTACAGTTTACTAAATCAGAAAATATGAAAAGAAACCTTATCTTTGGTTTCTGCTCATACTTGGTGGTAAGAAGTGTATTTGGGAAATGTATGACCTCAGTATTTCTAAAATCATACCACAAGTACCACAAATCTCAGAATGTCACTGTTGAGCTGGGAGGACATTTTACAATTCAGAGGTACCATTAGATGTGATAATAACATCAGAGAGTGTATCTTTAAGCTACCTCCTGGTGTGGAGACAACCCTACACACAAGAAAGGGAAACATTCAGCAAAATTTGGAAACAAACCATCTCATTAAAAAACTTAATCGATCTCCATTCACACCACAACCCTTACTTCTGTACACCTGCAGCTGTGCAATGGTTCCAGATGTGGTAGCTACCTTAGATGGCCAGAACCCTGGGTATGCTCTAAATGGTGGCAATTATACAAGCCTGTGTATGTGTGTACACTATAACAGAGCAGAGCAGTTTTATTCAAGCGCCTAGTTTTTCTTGGGGTGAAATGCATGTGTGTCAGCAGGATATCTATAAATCTCTGGTGTGTGGAGCTAGGTAATGACAGCATGTCGCTGATTGTGCAAATGTGTACTAATACGTACTATGTGTGTGTGTGTGTGTGTGTGTGTGTGTGTGTGTGTGTGGAGGGAGAGTGTATCTCAGCCATTTCAAGTGCAGTACAAGTTTATTTCCAGAGACACTGTGTGTCTCCTTGGTCAGCTGCCATGGAAATGAGTGAGTGCACATGAGTTTGTGTGTAGACATGCAGACGTGTTCACGTAGGTGAGCATGCTTGTGAATGTACTGAGCTGTGTTGGTTGGTCTCTGTGCTGTGGTCTAAACAGGCAGCTCCTTTCTGTGCGACTCCGATCCTCCTCTGTGACCTTTAGAAGATGCTTTGCCTTCGGTTCTTTCCTCGACCTGAAGAGACACGTTGAGAATGAACACTTCTTTTCCCTGTGTAATCTCTATCAGTTGATTAGTTAAGTTTGGTCTTGAAGCTTTATGAGTCTAAAACAAATTTATAGTAAGACTTATGAAGCCTATGAGGAGCTTATTAGAGTTAAAAATGGCTGACAGTGAACTGTAATGAATTCATAGACATCTCTTTGTTTATTTTCATTTTCTTTTCACTTCCTCTGAGACTCTCCTCTGTGGTATTTTTACTTGTGTTAGTGTAAACAAAATCAGCATGCTGGCTTCTTGCAGAGATTTGCTAATTAGCAAAGTTCATCTACAGACACCATCTCAGCTGTTGTGGTCAGGAACAAAACAGAGCTGGATAAATTACGTTTCATTCTAGACAGTTCAGAAGATGTACAGTGTTATGAGTATTTATCCCATAGTTATTAATGACTTGTACTTTCCTTTGAAACTTTTAATTAGATTTGTCTGTCCTGTCAACTTAGAGAATTTGGGGAAAACAAAAGTAAATGCACAGCATACATACAGGATGTGCATCTTGTCTAACGCTGCACTATATAGTCCAGAACTATTTTAGCTGCCTCCTATATAAAGAAATATGTGGCTTTTGATAATGGTGACTTGACCAAAGCCTGTAGAAAAAGTCATACTGTGCACTGTCAACTTTACCTAAAGGCTGAAACACTGAACTGCGGTGGCCTGGGTCCTTCTGGAGCTGCACCTCTCTGAGGGAAAACACTGAAGCAGCTAAAACAAAGGTGGGAGAAAGGGTGATTTAATAGCACAGAAAAGATCTTCATAAAGGACTGGATTTGAAAAACTGTCACATGTAGTGAAGCTGTACAATACAACTCATCATACAATCATCCTGGCACTCTAGCTTGAGACTCTTGAGAAATGTGATCACCAATTTGTATTGTTTAATACCAAAATCTGTTTAGCACTGTGTGCGGTACAAAACCTGAAAACCAGATTTTATAGATGCACTCTCTTCTTGCAGTTCTGCTATACAGCATTTCGTAACAGTGCATTGTAGTTAAAGACTGCCGCCATCTACAAATGAGCAAAGACATGGATCATTGGTGGAGCTGAGGTTGTTGTTCAAACAAGCCACCATTAATGGCACCCACCTGTCAATCAAAGAAGCCACACACAATTCTGCATAATTCTAAGCCTAAGGTGACGGCGAAGCCTGAGTGTTCTGTCAGACCTTTTCTGACCTTTTGTGTAAGCTAGTAATACTAGTAGTGAGCACTTTTAGTGCATTTTTTGAGCAAAAACTTAAAATAAAAAGATTAAACACCTGCCTTTTAGAAAGGCCACAGCTGAGATGGCAAAGTAGCACATTTATAGAAGAAGTGCCACTTGCAGAGCTGCCAGGAGCTGTGCATCTCACATAACACCCAAGAGGCTTTAAAGGTGTGTTCAGTGTATGTGTGAGTAGGTCTTACTGTCTGCCAAATTGTGTATGTTATTTCCCAGACTCAGGAAGTATGGGTGTCGTAGGGCAGCTTCAGCAGAGATTCTGCTCCTGGTGTCGTACTGCAAAAAGGAACACAAAAGCAGTGGATTGGACCGTCTCTTGAGATCACAGTTCAGTTCTGCCTCATATTCAAATGAGCGAAAGTCATTGCACTTTTGTCTCATACCTGCAGCAGAGCAGACAGCAGGTCCATCCCCTCTGTGTCCAACCTGATAAAGACAAAAGATCTGTCTGTATTATAACTTTTCGCTGATAATGAGTATACTGTATAAGTAAATGTTTTTCTTTGTGGATCTGTTTTATAGTTTTAACTTGAAATAAAAGTACTGACTGATTCACTATCCTGAAAAGATATTGCCACTGTGTGCAACAAAATATAGTTGGTATTTTTTAGAGAAACTCAATTAGCAGCCCAGAACTGTACCAAGACACTTGAAACTTTTAACAGTTTCGACAAGTTGGCTGTCAAGTACATAAGGCCCTGTTATGAAATCCAGTTGGCACAAATATTCATTAGTCCTATTAACATTAATCTCCAAATCACTTCTGCACCAAGCCTGAGCTTATAGGCCAGATACTCAGCTTCACTTAAGAGGTATGTTCGAAACAGGGCAGTGTCATCAGTATACTGAACAAAAAAAGAAACTCTTTAGAGAAGAAAGGGAAGACATCCTGGTCTCTCTTAATTATGTGCATCACACAGACACACTGATGAAATTATTGTTGCCTATGTTAGCAATTCCAGTGTCGGTGTTTCTGTTACCATTTTGGTTCCAGACTGAAATATCTCCTGGGTAGATCTGTTGGGTAGATCGTCATTCAATTTGGTCACAGACATTTGTGGTGGATGGGCTCAAAGACATTTATGGTTACCAGATGATAAATTTTCCTGCCACTGTGAGATTCAAATTTTTGGTTTTGAGTGAAATGTCTCATCAACTATCAGATGGAATGCACTGAAATCTGAACTTGTCCATCAGCCTCAGCTGTACTTTACCCAACCTGGCATGGAGATCTGAAAATCGACATCTTTGGTTTGGTATGTTATGCCAGATGTCCTCCCTGACCCTGGGCTTGAAACAGACTAGCTTGTACATCCAAGTGGCAGAGCGGCACTATGGTAAACACTACTAGGTGAGGCTGTATTCAACATTATACCCACTAAACAGCATGTTAGCACTCTTGTGCCCTACGTACAGCCTCAGAGAGCCAATAGCATGACTGCTTTCTGCTCAAACACCACTCAGCTGAACATTGAGATTTGTAGGTATTACCTGGGCACATGGTTAATAAGAGCTTGAGGTCTGTATTGGGGAAAGAGGTAAGACCTAAACTCCTCATTGCTGCTGATACCAGGGCAAGTCTCTTCTGTTGGAGTACCTGGAAGACAAAGAAACAAAGAAATGCGTGCTTGTTGTTCTTACTTCATATATTACTTGGTTTTTAGCCTGGTACTATGATCATAATATGCAGCTATCTTACCCATGAGCCTAAAAATTAAGTGTAGCTCCTCTTTTACGGTGGCACCAGGAAACATAGGACGACCCGTTGCCATCTCAAACAGGATACAGCCCACTCCCCTGGAGGAAGAAAGGGATTTATATACAAGAGGAGGAGCAAACAACAAAGAGTCCTCCAACATTATGGAACTCTAGGTGAAGCTGTGTTCAACAAACACACACACACTTCAAAGAGAGCTGATCATAAGTGCATACATGTATGGTGTGAGTGGGCACAGTGCAGCCTTTTGTTCCATACAGGATGGTGTGTTAGGGAGGCGGCCTGTGGTGTGATGAGAGGATACGTAGCTAGGTGAGCTCATAAAAGACGTGTTGCCAGAGAGACACATTTAATTCTCAGCGGTTTACCAGAGCTGTGAGGGTTTTCTCACCATGGCAAACTGCTAATTGGAGAAAGTGACTCATATTTCTGTTAATAACCTTGGAGATTTTAATAGATATGCATGATTCATGGAAATCCTGGAAAATCCTCAAGCTGTTAGACATTCATCTCATTTAAAAAAAAATCAAAGACTCATTCTTGAGTGCTGCTGGACAGGTGGCAAAGGTGGCCAGAAAATTTACAAAGGAGTTACTTTCAAAAGTCTTTCACCAGTGGCTGCACTGAGTGCTATGCTGATGTACCTGTGAGGAAGGAGTTGTACATTGTGCACCTGCCTGGGGATTTTTCTGGGGATGATACATTCATATGCAGATATCTGTGTATAGATTATATGAGTTGCTAAGAAGATTGCCTTCCTTCTGGTGTTCAACATATTTCTATATAAGGCACTCATTGTCTGAAATGTCTACGTGACAGGACTGTGATATGTAGTATGACGGTCTTGAATCAACAATGTGTCACTTACTAAACGCAAATGTTTAAAAAAATAGTTGTTTTTAAAGTTTAGATTATTATTTAAGACATTAACGAAAACTATTTGTGTTCACTCTCTGCAGACATCCTCATTCTGCATTAGGAAAGCACGTGGTTAACAGCCAAAGAGCTCATAGAATAATAGGATTGAATTGAATTTGTCAAAACATAATCCTATTGAATAAGTATGATTGTTAAAAAACAAACAAACACAAAGGAATTGTATAAAAAGTTTATAAGAAAATATCAGAAAAAGTCATCTCAGAAATTAATCTGCTCCAAATTTATCCAAATGACAGCAGCAGCCATTCAATTGTGATTCTGTACTACTACTTACCACATGTCAATGGGTGTGGAGTATTCTGTAGAGCCCAGCAGCACATCAGGGGGCCGATACCATAGAGTTACCACTTCATTGGAGTACGTCTTAGTGGGGACAGACTTGGCTCTCGCCAGACCTGGACATAGTCGGAGTTTAACAGCATGAGACTTCAGTAGTAACAGCAGAATGGTTTAGAAAGGCTGTTTTAGAAAGCCAGGTTTTTATGCAAATGTTCAGCCTCTTTCTGTCACCTTTACACCAAAAGTACCTTGAAATGACAAGCATGCTATGTCCACATAGGTGAAATATGAAACCATGTGATGCAATAAGTCTCATATGGCGGAATTAGCTGGATCGACCATGATCAGGTCATATGCTGCTACAGTTAAAACTCTTGAAAAAAAAGTCAGGAAATTCTGGTGGGTTTTTCTACCCACTTTCAGCACAAAACTGAGAAAAGTCAGAGAGAGGGGCACAGTTGCTAGGATACAGGAAGTAAAGGTGCTAAAGTAATCAGGACAGAAGATCTCTGAGTGGCAGTAAAATATAATTGGAAAGCGATTGTGGCAGGAAACGTGCTATTCTATTCCAAAGTGTGTCTTTGCGACCACATTTGCATTTGTTGATGTCCATATACACGCGGCATGCGAGTGTGCCGCTTTTCTTACCAAAGTCGGCCAGTTTAAGCTCGCCCTTTTCGTTGATCAGCAGGTTCTGAGGCTTTAGGTCTCTGTGCAGGATTTTCCTCTTGTGACAGTAGGACAGACCACGCAGCAGCTGGAACATGAAAATCTGTAGGAGAAAAATTTAAATGATGAAGATCTAAAAATCTGCATATGTGACTATAATGGAAAATAGACTTTAAAACTACTGCCGGTACTTTCTCTGGGAATAAACCTCTAGCCAAATCCAAATCAACAGATTCTGCCTCCTTCTATTCAAGTCTCCCCTTACCCCGCATACTCTTCTTGCCCCCTGAAGGCCTGAAACTGAAAATGTAATAAATCATAATACATACATATATACAGTACGCTGTAAAAAAAAGCATGCAAAATTACACTAAAACAAAAAGTCTGTCTGCTGCACAATAAAATAACAACCATCCTCCCAACTTTGACTCTTTTTCCTAATTCAGGCTATATACTGTGCCCCCCCCCCAATA